>NC_056725.1:1106096189-1106396189 GCF_019279795.1 Protopterus annectens | reverse complement strand
ATCTTTTCATTCCATGGTGTTGATAACAGTGGAAATGCCTGTACTGTGTAACTCTCTACTCCTGCGCAATGTATATCCCAGGAATACTGATCTTGCATTATGCTCAGCTTAACAACTTTACGTAGTTGCTGGGTTTCCTCGCCAACTTGTCAGTTGAAGTGATATCATATAGTTACGTGTTTTGCTTCTGTGCATGTTTTGGAACTGGGCTCTTTGCCATTATTTATAATGGTACCCAGGAAGGAAGCTGCCCTGTGATTTTTTTGAGTCCTCATTATGGCTAATGAACATTGAAGAAACACTAAACAAGCAGGGGGCACTATTGTTATCTTTTGAACAAAGCAGACTTTCTTGATCTTATCATTTTAAAGCAAGTCAGATCATGAGCTCAGTGTGTCCTTTTTCAGTATGTTTTCTTTATCAAGAGCCAACTAGAATATATTGATGTCAACTCAATAGAGCCAGATTGTTCAAAAGCAGAATATCCAACATCAAAACACTGATCATTTTTTACTCGGTAGATGGCATTTCCCCAACCTACAACTAGCATAAATAATTCCACTATTGTAAACTCTCTGTGTAAGTTGTATTTGTCACCATTTGCCATTCTGGCTCAATGAAATCAGTTTCTGAAGTCAATGAAATCAGTCATCTATACAATAAATATTACTAATTGTTTTTTGCTAGCACTTTCCATAAGATCTTTCTTATAATTGTATATATATATATATATATATATATATATATATATATATTCATATTCACTATTTATAGCCATATTTCAGCAAGAAATAAACTTTTAAAATGGGGAAAATAATTCATATCACATATTCCTTCTCCTGTCTGTACTCTTGGAGTATAGAAAGAGTAAAACTGATTGGGTATTGAAGGCATAGACTAGATAACAGATCTTGGTTATTATTATATTCTGTTACATCCAATATACGTTGTGAGTTACTGAGTGCTAGTGTAATGCATATTTTGTTTATTTATCCTCGAGTTGTTTAAAGCATTTTCTAAACTTGGTAAAGGGAAAACTCTAGAAAGAAACTTTGACATGTTATGGCCACACAAAGTTATGCACCTATAGTAATATGCTGCTAGAAACTCAATGGAATAAATTATTAGCTTCCATTTAAACTAATATTTCTCATTTGCAACCGTTCCTGTGTTTAAATAGAAATATGCACAGCTGTTGTGATGGCATATGTTGCTCTTGCTATTTGTTGCATATTAATTATGTAAATTGCATATAACAGCACTGCCACTGACACAGATTGATTGCTTTAATGTTTTTATGCAAATTATGATTTCCTGCTGTTTTAAAAAAGCTCGCTGAATGTGAAATCTTAGATCATATATGCTATTATAACGTGGTGCAGTGACAAAACAGCTGAGAATGATTTCATTGCTTGTGGGAAATGTTATTTAGTTTCTTTCAAGTAAAGGAGCTTAAACTGTTGTATTTGAAAAAGGAATTAATGGCTTCTAAGAGAAAAAAGGAGAGTTGATCAGCCAAAGCAAAAAATGCTGAAATGATTTCTTAAAATTGCATCCATCATTTATATGCTATTTGTATCTTGGTAGCTCATAAATTGTTGCTTTTTTCCAGAAGTAACATTTATGTCCAAAAGGTAATTGCAATATTGTTAAAAGGTCAAAATGGATAAGAAGGTATTTTTATCCTCTGCCCTGTTAACTTATACAGTGAGTGAATTGACTGAACCCAACTTGTCTGACTACAACTGACTGTGTCCCAAATGACTCAACTAATATTAAAAATAAGAAAGTAATACAAACACTAACAGACTGCAAAATATCAAACTGCAATTGATCAAACACAACTTGTTGAAAACTCCCCTATGCCTACCATATCCACTGCTAATTTTATATATATATATATATATATATATATATATATATATATATATATATATATATATATATATATATATGCCAAATCCAGGATTACACTACAGTGGGCAAAGAGCAAATGTCCTGATTCCCACTGTACTGTAAAGTTGCATAGAAACAAAGCAGGCACTTTCATTTAGATCATTGTTGATAAGCTGTGCCAGCTGTTTTTCAGGTTCAACAAGTTGACTTTCAGCAACTTGTCTCTTGTCTGTCACTTATATATATATATATATATATATATATATATATATATATATATATATATATATATACGTGTGTATGTATGTATGTATGTATATATATATATATATATATATATATATATATATATATATATATAAATATATGTATTTTATATATATATATATATATATATATATATATTTTTATATATATATATATATATATATATATATATATATATTTATATATATATATATATATATATTTATGTATATATATATATATATATATATATATATGTTTATATATATAGTATATGTATACACGTGTATATATATATATATATATATATATATATATATATATATATATATATATATATATATATATATATATATATATATATATATATTTATATGGCTTTAAGACGTTTGATCAACTGAGCAAATGTACGAATCCATAAAACCCAAACACACTTTAACGAAAGTGCTTTTATCAAAAAAGCACTTTCGTTAAAGCGTGTGACAAAAAAAAAAAACACTACATTTACACTTTAGTGTGCCATCCACACCCCCCCTTACTTTAATATTCTCCCTCCAAGACCACACTACAGTGGAGAAAAGGGAAATTTCCCTTACCCGCACCGTAGTACAGCCTCGGCAGCAGTCGTACTTACTAGAAACTGTTTCTTTGGTGTAAAGCACTTTCGCGTAAGTATGCCCGGCCATTTGGATTTTGGTAATTTGTTCAGGCAAGCAAACATCCTAGCTCTATATATATATATATATATATATATATATATATATATATATATATATATATGATCCTGAAGCCCCACACATTGGGGTGATATCTTATTAGAGGAGAAGGCTTTCTTTCACTCACTAAATTTAGACTTCAAGCAATTGTATGGCTCAGTCAAATGTTTATGATAAGATGACATTTAACTGAGCTTCAGACAAAGCAGATTATACAAATAACACTGATGCAATGGAATAGAACACACTGATTAACTTCTTAAGAGCATAGGCAGTCTGCATTACTTTGAGGTAGCAAACTGAATGCATTAATATGTTTAGTGATGACCTCCCCTCCATTAAACTTCATTTTTCTCTGCATATTTATTTGTAGGTTCATAAACACCTGTTACTTAAATTAATTTTCATAAAATGTGTTTAGCCATTATGATCTTGGTACCTTAAAAATACCTTTACTGGACCCCTTGAACTAGGTACAATTATAAAACATCTCATTAAATGACATAACTGAAGTTAAACACCAGCAGTATTTGTTCTCTAGATATTAAAATAACAGCCTCTCATTTTAATATCTTTGACAAGCACTCATTAGCTAGCTGCATACTTAAGCATTGCAAATTTGAAAGCTTACAAGCCACAAAATGCATGGTCTTAGATAATGCCCTGGTCTGCATTATTTATCTTCTGTTTTAAAAGTAATACACAGATATTATAATTTACTAATTCACCATTGCATGTATTAGGAATGTAAGCTTTTCTATCCTCTTTAGAAGGTATAAGGATAAATTTAGACTGATTAAGGACCAGCCACAACCCACATCATTTAGCTGTCCTCTTTTTTTCATTGTTTGTTGGCTAACTGAGTAGGAACATTTATCCCAAATTACTGTCATCTACAAGAAAAACACAAAAACAAGCTACAAACGTTTTGGGTAGGTGTAAACAAACTCCTTCGTCCAGGACAGTCCTCCACTCCTACCCCCTTGGATTCTAACCAAAAACCCCCAGCAGAAATTACCAATACCATTAACAGCTTCTTTATAACAACCATCCAGAACCTAGCTAACAAATAATCCCCTGGATGCCCATATTCTCCGGCCACTACACCCTGCTCCCATCTCCCCTTTAACTTCAAGCCAGTTTGCACATCTTTGGTATGAAAAATACTTAAAAAACTAAAGCCTACTACCCTATCAGCTGATCTCCTCCCTGCAGAATATCTACTACAAAAAGCTGCTGATGCCATAACATACCCCATTACTATTCTGATCAATAGAACTATAACTGAAGCATCCATTTCCTCGGTCTGGATGTTATCCCATTTCATCCCACTCTGGTCTGCCCCTATAACCTTTACATTAAAATCCAACAATGGCACCATTATATCCCCAGATTCCTCAACCAAACTGTTAGGAGTTATAACAGATAATAACCTTAAATTTGATCTGCATATCAATAAAACTTTTAAAACAGTTAATAAAAAACTTGACTTACTATATAGGATCAAGCCCTTCCTAACGCCATTAGTCAGATCTGTATTTGCTCATACATATCTACTGTCCACCCTCCTCTATGCTTCCCCTCTATTTACAAACCTCAGCAAAACTGACCTTAACAAACTTTCTAGCAGCTACAATCACATTGCTAGATTTGCTACCGATGCAGCTTACAGAACTCATCACTGTCATAACCTAAATCTACTAGGATGTCTTGCACTGCCTAGCCTACTTCAGGTTAACCAACTAATAGTCGCACACAAGATCCTGTGCCAACCAGGTAATACACCCGTACTTGAAAACCTTATAACCCCTATAGTAACCTTAGCGCACTTCATTCATCTGAAATAATACTGGTTCAAACTCTCAAATCCAACAACACAGCCAGTAAATCTCCATGTGCTAACTCTGTTGGCAAAACTTGGAATTCTCTTCCTGCTAATCTTACATCTGAACTATCTCTAACTCAATTCAAGAAAAGTCTGATTCAGTACTTTAAAAAATGATGGCTATGTCCTTGTTCTAATACAGACTAACTCTAACCATTACATGTGTGCACATTGTGGACTTCTGCCTATACTTTATTGTTTCTTAACTTATAAATACTATGATCGCCTTGGTTCTACTACCAGGTTAGCCTACTAGGCTTTTAATACCCTATCATTCTTAAAAACACTGTCTAGAATTTTCCATCTCAGTAAAAATGTAATAATTTGTTTGTGTATCTGTTTTTGTGTTTGTTTACATCTGTGTAAAAATCCTTTTATTTGTGTTTTATTTTGTGTTGTAAACTGTAAAAATGTAACAGTTTGTTAAATATCTTTTTGGAGCTTTCCTCCCTGGGCCTCCATTGAAAATGGACATGTATCCAGTTGGACTGTCCCAGTAAACAAATGCAAAATAAAATAAAATAAATAAATAATATATTTTAGCCACCTCTTAGGTCAATTCAAAGATTAATGCATGCATTGCAGTATAAACACATTTATGTAAATGGTGCTGAACAAAAAATAAGTAAGATACGTGACATTTTCATTGCAAACAGAATACGTTTCATTTCTAAATGTCAGAGGAGTTTGTCTTACAGTACATACTTGCTCTTGACTGAATCATAAGATTATTGACCACAAAAATGAATTTATTGCTCTAGTATAGGGGGCTTTACTTGAATTGCCTTTTATTTGTTCTGTGCCATATATTAGACCTTTGTGTGATTATAGTTTTATAGGTTCACAGGTTAGCTGCCCTCATGGGCCATTTTAAGCCTAGCTGGTTTACCTTTTGGTACTCAGATTAACCTATCCCATTTTGTGTTAGATCAGCCTTTCCTTTCCCATGATTAATAATTATATATTATCCCTAATGAGAATAACTGGGATCATACCATACATAATGTGAGGGGACTCATGAATGAAATAAAATATTTAGAAGCTGTCTCTGTCCATTAGTATTATGGGGTGGGGTGGGGATTCTGGGTTAAATTTTTTTTGTTTTCCATCCATAGATTCAAGTTGCACTTGAGTATGGGCAGGATGGACATTTTTATGTCAGATGGATATTATCTATGGCTCCAGTTTTGTTTTAGGTATATTTCTGTAATATAATGTTTATACAATGGTGCAGATCTCTGTCAAATTTAGAAGGCTAATTAAAATGTGTTTACACAAAGGATGATTTGGCAATATAATTCATAAAGTATGGGCAGTATGCAGTAAACCCTACACAGCTCACTGAAACCTTGTGCACACTGTACCATGATGTGCACACAATATTGTGCTAATCTGTATTCAGTAAGTGGCTCTAAATGATGTGTAGAGAGTACCACTCCACCACCAGCCAGGGCAATGCTACCTGATGTGGATAGCCAGGTAGGGCATGGGCTGTTGATGCACTACTGCCAGAGTGTATCCCACAGGTACTGGTGGAGGTGGTGATAATGTCTCCTGCCAAGAACTGCCAGGGATGGTGTTTGATCTAACAGAGACTAGACTTGGTGCATCAGTTACCTGGAGAGGTCACTTATTACAATAGAAAAGAGGCCCCCACATCAAGCAGTCTCATGGGAACTGAGGATGGGGAAAGTTATGACACTTCTGAGGGTGAGGACTAGCTTTTCCTAAACTTGATGGGCATGTGCCTCTGATATCCCATGCTTTCTTCAGTCAGAGTGTCCCCAACCTTTTGTGTCCATTACCATCGCTGTGTCTGTCTTTTATGTCCTGTTTGTTTGCATCTGCTTCCTCACTTACCCTAACTACCTGACTCCATCATTGCCAGGTACCTTCTCCAACATTATGCTCTTAAAAAAAAAAAACAGGGTCCTGTCCCACAAAAATAAATGTGTCCTATACATTGCTCTCCACTCCGCATGTATGTCTTCTAGACACACTTGGTTTGATCCAATTAGCTATCTGACATCATTTGGTTATCACCCATCCATGCTATGGTGACAGGCCAAATTCATCAAATTTTCTCTACATGTACACATTGCTATGTTGAAGAAGTGGCTATGTATAATTATTTCCAAATTCTCTCCTGCAGATTCCTGTATTGCTTCCTCTTTGTTCTTCCCTCTGTTTAACTCACCCCCTCCAATTCCCCCACTTTTCTATCAACCCATTAGTACACATTTAATCTGGTCAAAAAATAGAATCACCCACAACACACATGGCAAGAAATGCCCCCCGCCCAAAAAAAAGCCTTCACTTTTTCCCTGTGCATTTGCATAGAGTTTGGCATCAAGTACCAATACCAAGTGTCAGTGAATGGCTGTTCACATCCTATGGCAAAACCTGGTGAGTTTTTGCCATCAGTCACACTAGCTGGTTATCACTGGGCACAGGTGCTTGCACATTCCATGCTATAGGAATATAAAATTAAAGCAGAGTAAAGACAAGACCTTGGAACAGCTAATGTGATAGCTCTGTTTACTGCTGAACACAAAAATATGTAACTTCTTCTGTGGAGTGTTGACATAATTCACTTAACTGTTTTTTTTTTTTTTTTTGCCCATCGCATCAAGAGTTTAATTCCAGGTACATTTCACATCATTTCTTAGTGTGATGTTATATGTCTATGATATGTTTAATCACCTATATCTTAACATTTGCCACAGGTATAAGTTCTCATTGAGATATATTGGATACTGGCCCAAAAAAATATTTGCATTGACAACCATCCAACAACTTTGACATATTTATCCAGCCTTGTTTTGTTTACCATACGTTTGCCTAACCTTGTTCTGCTTGCCATAAGCCTGTGTCCCTCTAATAACCATTTTATACCAATGTCAGTCACTTCATGCTGCAGAGCATGTCAGTTTAATAATAAGAACAGACCAAAAACAAGTCCATGAATGTTACATTATACAAAACTGCTATTTGTATGTCCATCTCCCCTTGTATGCACCTCTTTAGTCCCACCCATCTTTAGGGGTGTATATATATTAGGCTGATGGATGTACAGGTCATATCATGTTTTCTGCACACTGACATGACTCTCTTGATAGATGATACAAATATGTTACCTTGATGCAATAAGGGACTGGTGGTACTTTAGTGTGCAAGGTTTAAAAATGTGTAGGATTCTATTTATGTCACGTTCGTGTGATGATGGATGAAATGTTCATCTAATATGATGTGGAAACAGTGCTTACTTTATAGAAGAATACAACACATACTTTCAGGATATCAAGCCCTGCAAAATAGTTAGCATTTCTGCTGAGTCATACTAAGCATGCACACAATTAACTTGTGCTTTGCAGTGAGACCTGCAAAAGAGTTAGTGTATTGGGGTAGGCATTACTGATAAAATTTGGGGAAGGCACATACTTTAGTGTAGTCATTAATGGTCACATATGCACTCCTAATCACATTTACTTAGATAATGACATCCTGACATTACTTGTAAAAAAAAAAAAAACACCTGAATTTGAACCTTGGCTCACCTGTGTTATGACCAGTAGCTCACTGTTCTTACACCCTGTGCCACCAAAAAGTTTGGTAGCAAGTGTATTTTCCACACTCAGTACTGTCCAGAGTGCCGATGGCCACTCATCATCACTGAGCCTGTTGGCGCAAAGAAATGCATACTGAATCATTTTTTTTAGTTTTCATTAAGAGGAGATCCGTGTTTGCTCAGCACTTAACTTCAGCCAAACTGGGAAGACAAAACCAACAAATATTTATGTAATAAAACTTTGGCCCCAATATTTCCAAGATAGACTACAACATCCATATCATACTATCTGCCAGAAATTTCTCCAGTAACATATCTTGCAAGCCCAATACCTGAAAGATTATCAACAAACAGATGCATTTTGCAGTTAACCCCAATAAGGTCAGTTATTGTATGTCCCTATTTGCATACAGTTTGTCAATAAGCACCAGTGGACACTGCAACTTCACAACTTTAAATTGAATTCCTGAAATTTCAGTCATGCATGCACTAGTACTTTGCCATCATCTGTGCAAATCAGCTTCTTGGTAATTCACTTTGTGAAGGGGTGTTTAGAATGCATGTGTGTGTGTGTGTGTGTGTGTGTGTGTGTGTGTGTGTGTGTGTGTGTGTGTGTGTGTGTGTGTGTCATCTATACAACATCCTGAGAGACAGGTACATATCTGTCTCACTACTGCAATATGCCTTCTTGACAACTTGTTTCACTTAGATTGGCAGGATGTATTTAAATGTCATTTTCCAAACTGTTCTCACAGAATCATATCACAAGCCTTTACAAACAAGTCTCACAACAGTATATGTTACCTGCAACACTATGATGATGTCATCCTCTATAAAGTCACTGTGACAAGAGCAAAATCAGACTTCTGTGGTGTTGTGAGTGTTAAATACTGTGCTTCCTACTTGGTGTAATTAGATAGGTAGAGGTTATAATATCACAGCAGTTAACGCATGTGAGCATGTGTATAGTTAGAAGAGCATGAGACCAGGTCCTGCTGCCCTCACTCAAGTAAGATTCAGAAGATACTTTTGTACTGCTATATGACTCCACAACAGCTTCATACTGCCCTCCCAGCATTCTCTTCTTAACATACAGTGATGATGTCATCCCCTATAAAATGCACCATGACATTCCTAAACTCAGACTTCTGTGGTGTTGTTAGAATTAAGCACTGTGTTCTACAGCTTCTATAATCTGTTATGCATGGGGTCCAATCTCACAGCAGTTAACCTGTGTGAGTCTCTTCCTTTAAGTGCCAATATGCAAATGATTTTATACTAGGATGAGAGTCCACATCTCTGTCAGACAGTTCTCCCAAAGTGTTCTTCTCTGCATACACTGATGGTGCCATCCTCTATAAAGTTCACTCTGACACTATAAAGGCAGGCATCTGCTGTGGCACTAGCATAAAACACTGTGCTTTGTAGCTTATGCATCTAGCTGGGTAACGGTTCTAATCACACAGCAGTCAGTTTGCATGTGTGTTCACTTATCATTCTGTAGACAATTTTACACTGATATTTGAGTACACATCTATGACAAACACTACTTCCAACATGTTCTTCTCTGCATACACTGATGATATCATCCTGTATAAAGTGCACTTTGACAATATTAAAAGCAGATTTCTGCAGTGGTGCTAGTGGTTTGTAGCTTGTATACCCAGAAAGGTAGGGGCTCTAATCTTGCAGCAGAGTATGTGTGTTTCCTCAGCTATCATTTTGGAAACAATTTTATACCAGGATGTGAGTCCACATCAATGTCAAAAACTCTTCCCAACATGGTCTTCTCTGCATACACTAATGATATCGCAGTTTGACAATACTAATGAGACAGTCGCATAGTGACACTAGCATTAAGTACTGTATTGTGCTACATATGTAAATAGATAACTTGGGGTTCTAATCTCACCACAATCAACTTGAATGTGTGCTCATTCAACTATTAATCTGGAGGAAATTTTACATCAAGATGTGAGTCAACAGTTATATAATACACTCTTCCCAAACATCTTCTTCTCTGTATACACTGACAACACTAAAAATAGACTTCTTTGGTGGCACTAGCATAAAGTAATGCATTCTGCTGCTTGTATAACTAGATAAGTAGAGGTTCTAATCTTACAGCAGTCAACATGAGTAAGTTCATTCAACTATCATTTTGGAAATAATTTTACACCAGAATGTGAGTCAACATCTATGTCAGCCACTCTTCCCATGATGTTCGTCTCTGCATACACCGATGATATCATCAGCTATAAAGAGCACTCTGACAATATTAAAGACAGACATTTGCAGGGCTGTTAGCATTAAGTATTTTGTTTTGTAGCTGATGTAACTAGATAGATAGGGGTTCTAATTTCACAACAGTCAGCTTGAGTTTGTGTATGTGTTCATTCAACTATCAGTCTGGTTTGTATGTTCATTCTGCTATCAATTTAAAGAAAATTTTAAACCAGGTTGTGAGTCCACAGCTGTGTCAGACACACCTAACCAAACATTTTCTTCTCAGAATACATTGATGATATTATTCCCTATAAAGTGCACTCTGACAGTGTTAAAGTCAGACAACTGGGGTGGTGTTTAATGTTATGCTAATGACTTGTCTTAGAAGTGTACATACATTGACATATCATATCTTGGAGACAATACCATATTTACCATTCCCTCTTCCTCTTTATTCATTCATATCACTCGTGTCTGTGCCCATTTTCATCAGCACAGTTTCCCTGACTAGTGTACATTTCTGGGTATTTGCCCTTATCATTAGCCCCCTCCCATTATTTCATTCTGCAAATCATTGTTGTTGTGTATATTGCACTCAGTATACTTTTCCTTACTGTGTCATTACTATTCTTATTGAAGTATTTTCATCCCTGGTAGTCACTGTGGCTGTCTGTACAATCTCAGTGAGCAGGTATGTTCATAGGCAAACTTGAATATGTCTTGTTTCTGTGGTTGTGTTGCTCTGCATGCAGAGGTGCTGGAAGATGCTGAAGGCTGGGGGTGGGTGGATGTCCAGAAGGGCATATAGTGACCTGAAAAGGACATTTTTTACTTTTTTCTTCTACTGTTAACTGTGATAAAAGATGTACACATATAATATGTGTTGAATAGCTACATACACAGCCAACTATTTTTGCATTAGGAATAATTCCACATAAATCTCATAGTAAAATTATAAATAAAATTGCTGTCTCTCTTCATCCCATTTCAAGTGTGAATGAGACATGTACTTTCACCTGCATGCATGGTCTTTGAGTATACCATTCAAAAAGACTGCCTTTGTACTAAAAATCTCAATGAGTAAATGAAAGAAGGACAGAAGTTTTAACAGGCAACATTAAATTTTGGCATCTGTGTGTTATTTGGGCATTGCAACATTTAAACTATATAGTGGTGAGTAACAATTGTAAAATCTAAATGGCATGGACTCTGTGGTTCCAGTCTGTTTCTGGCCAAAGGCTCTAAAACAAAGTTTACAAACCAAGAAGATAAATACATTACTGTAAAGACTGCAATTTGTGGTTCCAGCAGGAAACAATCTCAAATAAACACTCAAAAACTATTGAAACATTTGGTTTTAGCGCTTTCATTTTAATAAATGCAAAACTTCATCAGATAAAACAGTAAAAATCCAAAAACATTTTAAATGGAGCTTATGTAACATTCTAGGTCACATGAGAACCAAGCCCTCTTGCATTCATGAAATTTAAAGCTGTATACCCCTAATAAAATGTTTACCCCGTAGCTTAAATTACATAGTGTTCCATGGGTATTAAGCATTGCAATAAGATGTCACCTAAACTTAGTTTAACATAAACCATAGAGTTATCATGAAAGGCATGCTTCCAAAATTTTGAATTATTATAGGACAAAAAGATTCAAAAAAATATCCAAAAAACAATTTTTATGGAGAGCAAAATACAGTAAAAAGGAACTATAAGAAGAGAATGGAAAAATGAGAAATAGCCTACATTTTTATTTTATCTTTTTAAAGCATTAAGTTTAAGTAAACAACCAATGGCGGTGTGATTGTTAAGTCCAGGTCAGCTGTTAGCATGGAGATTGAGTTGCCAAAATAGCTCACATTTTTTAGATATAGCTGCCATGGACCCCTATGTTCATTTTGTGTTATTTTCTCAATGATCACAAATTTGAAAAAATGACCTGGAATGTTTGCAGCATGTTTGGCTAAAGCACTACTTCCCTTGTTAATTGTGGTGTCATTTATATGTTTGCAGACACAGTCTTTTAATTTACGTTCGTTTTTTCCAATGTAAATGTTTCAACAGCTTTTGAGTGTTTTTTGAGATTATTTTCCTGCTGGAACTGCAAATTGGAGTCTCTGCATTAACATATATTTCTTCTTTGTTTCTGGTCATAGAGCAGAGAGCCTAATATGCACTTTATATTGTGAAAGTGGATATAATGAAGACAGGTTGGCAATTTCAAAATTCAGAATAAAAATTATACACCGAGCTGTTAGCGCTATAGTCAAGAACAAACTAAAACCAGAGTCCATGCTTCTGTTTCCTATGGTATGTACTAAAGTGATGGATAATAAATGCTGGTTTCTGAATTTGATTAAAGAGCACACATATAGGCACAGCCACAGACTTTGTTACTTAAGTCTGCATTATGAGTTTTCAGTCCAACTAGTACTTCAACTGTAGAAAATAATATTGAAATAAAATGCAATTTTGCATGTAATCATTTCGGGTTGTAGAAAAGTACAGTTGTGTAGGTAAATTTACTATAACATTAGATGTTCAAATGATAACTGCTGCTGTATCCTTAGCTATAAATTTTATAACCTGCAAAGCTTCAGGGCACCTTCCACTCTGGCTAAAAAGATAGGTTTGTGCGCCATGACCTTTAGAGCTTTCATGCAAACTAAGAGAGGGAGGCTGAGCCCTGAGAAGACATTGCTAGGAATAACAAAAAAAAGCCCACACACTGGAATAAAACACACACCAAAAAAACAGGGTGGGGTGGGTGGAGGGAGTGGCTACTACAGCAGTGATCATTTGAACATTTATTACCATGGTAAATTTATTTACACAACTGTACTATGTTCTTCATATTGATCATTGCCTTAATAGCCTAAGCTATGTAGGTAGATTACCACAGCTTAGAACAACTGGGAGGTAGACGAAGAAGGGTCCAGGAACCTCTGGACAATGGTCTTAGCAAAACTTGACCTAGACCTGGAGAAGGAATCTGGCTTGCTGTGCTTTGTAAATGTTTGTACAGAGGACCAAGTTGCTGCTTCTAGAATATTTTTATAACTCCACCCTTTCCAAAAAATATAGATGAAACCAAGGCATGATAGAATATGGCTTGACCCTGCCTGAAATTTTTCTTGCTGTAGGAATAACAAAAGAGACATCCATTTGGAAATAGTCTGCTTTGACATAGGTTTTCCATTCTCCTTACCTTAGCAAGAAATGAACAACTGAACAGAAGCCCTAAAAAATTTTGCAATGTAAAGATAATACCTCAACTGTCTGTGGACATCTACAGTTTGAAGTATCCTTTCTCCATCATGTCAGGGCTAAAGGAATAACACAGGGCTATGGATAGTTTGGCTTTAAGTTAATTTGAATGCCACTTTAAGCATAAAATAAGGATGAGTTCTCAAGGAAATCCTGTCCTGTGGAAATTGAAATAAGGTTGACCTACCATAAGACCCTACAACTCTCAGATATTCTTCTTGCAGAAGTCAGAGGAAGGAGTAAACCTCTTTTCCATCCACTACAGCCAAGTGACGTCTCCAGGCATTTCTGCAGTTACCTCCTACTGCACCTCTAGGCATCAAATATTGTCTGTTCATATTTGTATTAATAATTCCAAAACCATGTTACTTACAAGGTATCAGAAAATTTTATCTTGAAGCATACATGATGGCAAACACAATTGGATTGATATATGACCTCTGTCAATGGGTATTTGTTAAAAATGTAAGGTAATAACTTCATTTTTTAAATGCTGAAGCCACGCCCACTGGGAGTTAAAGGTACACATGCAAAAGAGCTCTACTGGAAGGAATGATTTAAGAGCCTCAAGTCAGCCAGATGAGCTGATTCAAATGTAGCAAGTGGTAGCTTCTCTAACACAAAATCAATGTCCCAAGGAGGAGCCACTGGTTTTCTTGAAGGTCTGTTATGCAAAATATAAATATATTGACATGGTACTGCCTTGAAAAAGGGGATCCATGGGCAGACATGCTGAAATGGCAAATACCTGAACCTTGATAGAGGAGTAAGACAGGCAAGTAGAAAAGCAACTCACACAAATATTTTAAAACAAGTGAAACACAAATCTGAATGGGTTCAGGTTATGTTTTTGGCACCAACTAGAAAACATTTTCCATTTGCTAATATATGATTTTCTAGTAGAGGGCTTTCTTGCCCTCATTAGTACCTCCTGCACATCCTCAGTAAACAGGTACCTAAAAGGTAATAAGACCCTAACATCCAGGCAGTCAGTTAAAGTTGTTTTAATTTGAAATGTATGAAATGCCCCTGTTTTTTTTAACAAGAAACATCTTTATTAAATTATCCCTTATGCCATAGGCAATCATACATTTATATAAATGAAAACAAACCAAACTGACATATTTTCAGTTGCAAACATTATTCATCACTTACAATCTATCCACTCATTGTCAGTTAAACATTACAAAGCTCATTCAATTCCTGCCTTCCCTTAAACCTCATTCCTCCATCAAAACATTATTCTGAATGTATTGTTCCCACCATTCCTATTTTTCCATGTAATTTGTTCCTACCTTTTTCTAAAGCTCCCACTTCCAGTTGTTTTATCTTTGTTACTATATTTACTACTTCTAGTACAGTTGGTTTAGAATTTGATTTCAATTTTCTAGTAAATTATTTTTTGGCAGCCATCAGAATTAAACTCAGCAAGGTCTTACTATATGTAGGCAATTCTGATTCTGTATCATATACCAATTTTACCAAATTGCTCACCAAATATTTCTGATAGAGTAGTCTGCAGGAAATTTTTAGAGTCTGCCAACTCATTACAATCTGAAAAAATATGTTCCTAGTTATATCTATAATCTCTGTTCTTGTGTGACTAGATCCAGTCTGTGAGGAAACTTATAGTAATTGCCCCTTGCCAATTCCAAAAGAAGGGATAAACACTGTTGCCTGGGCCAGAAGGGATTCACCACAATGATCTTGGGGGATTCCTTCTGAATCTACAGAATTACCTTAAATATTAAAAAGGATAGAAAAGCATAGAGAAATATTCCTATCCAAGGAAAAGAAAAGGCATCTGTCTTCTAGGCCATCTTGCATGAAGTCTTGGAGCCAATTTTTTCCAGCTGATTGTTCACTAAAAAGACAGAAAGACCCCTGATCTAGTTTCTATTCATGAAGGTTTGCTTTTGTCCTGTCCAGCTTGTCTGCCACATCATTTTCCTCTGACATAATGTAGGATGTAGAGTAAGATTCTGATGTAAAGCTATATCCCAAGATAACATGGCTAGTCTGCAAAATGGGTAAGGCCTGGTTCTCCATTGCTTTTTTATGTACCACATCGCTGTAGTATTGTCTGTCACAACTTGAAGTGGTTCTTGGAACCAAAAGATGATTTAAAGATTTGAGGGCCTTCATAAGGGCAAACTGATTTACATTTTTGTTCTTGTGTCTGTCTTTGTTGTCCTCCTTTACATTAATGCGCTTGTGTCTGTGCTTGTTGTCCCAGATACCTTACACTTTTATCCCCTAGCAAAGTGCAAGGTAACTGTTGTGACTGACTGTTTTAAAGTAGGATGGGAGAGGGAGAGACCTGGATTCAAGGTACTTGATGTAAAGTGATTTCTCTTCTCACAAATCCCAGAACTGGAATCTGAAAATATAGCAGGTGTTGGTGCTGGGACCAAAGAGACTTTAGATACCATTGTATCTTTCTTATGTGGAGTCTTGTCAGAGGTATCATGAGAATCATAGATGCCATGACACTCAGAATCCTGAGATATTCCCTCCCTTGCCCATTAAAGGGACCCCAACAGTCGCAGAAGGCATTGCTACCCCAGTCCATAGTGTAACACCAGATGGATCAGGGGAAAAAACTGGAATAGATCTAAATATAGATACATTTTTTCATGTGGAAGAAAAGCTTTTTGTACTGAACTTCTTTTGAATATGAGATCTTCACCAAAGAGAGAGATTCCTGACATTTTGAAAAAAGTCTGCATAGATAAGCAAGACATCTAAATATGGAAAAATGTGGATACCATGTAGCCTACAATGTGCTATAACTGGAGCTAAACACTTTGTGAACACTCTCGGGACAGTAGATAGCCCAAAACATTAGGCAGAGAACCGATAATGTAATCCAGAAACATAAAACCTTCAGAAACATCTGAAGCCTTAATGGATAGGAATGTGATGATAAGCATCCTTTAAATCTAAGGTTATCAAAAATCAAAAAATCTCAAATGGGGAAGATGGGGTAAGAAATTGTGTTGTGAAAGGATCTTGAACTTGAGCACTATCACAAAATGGTTTAAGAGAAAGGTCCACAACTGATTTCCAGGCATTTTCTTTTTTTGGCATCAGAAGCATTCTTGAATGAAAATCTTTTCCCCACTGGGAAAAAGGAACTATTTTTATTACCCCCCTCAATAAAACATTGTGCTGTAGGACAGGAGGGAACAGAGGGGTTTGGTCTGAGGATGTGGAATAATTGAATAATTCCCTGCAAAGGATGGATCTTTTTCCACTGGGTCAGTCTCAGAACCCATTTGTCTGAAACAACCTGTTGCCAAAGAGAGAGAAATGAAGAGTATGACTTTCTGGAAGGGATAAGAGACTGGCAGGGTGGGAGGTGGGACAAGGCCTCTTACATACTGCACTCATTCTGACTTTTTTGACTATTCTTTGTTCTGGGGGGTTCCTGTTTTCTGTTAGGGAACATCCTCACCATTGTTTTTAATGTCTGCTTACTGGCACATTGCTGAGACTATTTGTTTTGTTTTGTTTCTTGCTGCAGTTGGACAAAGGAACAAAAAAAACCTTTGAAAATTTTGGAGTGAGAAGGATAAAAAAAAATCTGAGAGATTGCTTATATATCAACTTGGCCCTTTCATCACATTTTTGATAACTTTTGTAGCAGTGGGACCAAAACCTCTATTCAAAGGTAAATTTAAAAGATCATTTTTACATCCTCTAGGAGGTTCCGAGAATGATACCAGGAAAGCCAGGCAAACCTTCTCAACATAGTACCAGTGGCACCTCACTGAATGTGGTATCGACAGTCATAAACACACTTTAAATGACTAGTGACCTGAAAAATAAATAAATAAAAACACAAAGCAGATTTTTCCTTACAGGGAGGAACTGGCAGATAAAACATTTCTCATATCTTCACACTTAGTTGCAATAAATTTTAACATATGAGCCTGACAACTCAAAATTATAAAAATTAAATTTGCAGAAGCAAATACTTTTCTCCAGACTTAAAAATTGTTTTACCATCCTTGTGAAAGGATAAGGATTAGAGTTAAAATGTTTGGCAGCAGCTGGATTAACTAAAGCTGTAGCTGCTGGGTCATGGTTGGAAAAAGTGTATAAATACTTAAAAAATGAGCAATTTTAAACATTCTATTTGCTTTTTTATGGACAGTAGGATGAGTATCAGGTAAACTGGAGACCAGTGACACAATTCCTACAGAGCTGACACAAATGGGAAATGAATAAAGGTTCTGGAAATTCCTTCTGTAACAGCTAATAGTATTTTATGAGGGACTGAGAAGACTCAGTGTTCTCCCATGGAATACACTTCCACATTCTGGAAATAGTCTTGGGGAAAGAAAATCATTGAAGGGGGGATTCAGATGACATGCTCTCCACAGAGTCTGAATCAGAATTCTGAGGCAAAAAAAAAAAACTGCATCTGTTGCAATACATTCCACTCTGGATTTCATTTCTTGAATCTCTACAGGAAAAGAGGAATCACTTTTTCTTTTACCAGAAACAACCTGATAAGGAAGGTCAAGAACCTGTACAAGACCCTGACTCAGACTTAATAAACTACTCCTGTCCAGTGAAACTGGAGCAGGAGAAACTATGAGTTTAGTTTTCTGTTTCTTTTTGACAGGAACTTTAAGGCAAACACATTTTTAATGGCAGCAATAGCTTCCTCAGGGATGGGCATGACATTCTGGTTAAGCAGCTGCACTTTCCCCACCCCTTCTTTCAACACCAACAAATAGTGGTTCTTCCTTGACCACTAAAGGGAGCCCAATAGCTGCAGAGGACATTGCTAACCACCAGTGCATAGTGGCTGTATTTGCCACACAGAGAGATTTAGGGAAAAATTATAGTGGTCTGAGGAACCAGCTTGGCCACAGCAGTCTGTCACCTGCATCTGAGGCAAATTACAAACCTGCTGTTGTGGCAAACACTGTTATTGACTTATCACTTAAGACACAGGCAAAGATACATTTATATAAAAGAAAACAAACCATGTGAGTACTAGCTAAGAATTATGAGCAATGATCTTTGGGATATAACAAAATATTTGACAATTACTCAGATAAAAATGTGTTGCCTGAGCAGCACTAAACACTTCAAAATATTGTTTCTTTGGTGTCAAAACCACCACACCTCCCATGTACTGGTAAATTATAATCACTTGAAGTTGCTCTTCACAATAAAAAAGAGCTGGTTTCCTGATAAAATGAATTTGCACAAAAATGTCTCCTGATACAATAAAATAGCTACATTTGCCACCAATCTCCCTCAGGACTCACCATTGTCATAGCTTAAAGCAATTAAACTGGCTTGAACTGCACAACTGCCTAACATATTAATGACTAACTACAACACATACACTCATTCATCATCCAGAAAAAAATGCCCTGCACTATAAAACTTATTACTGCCCTACTGTTCAGCATGGGAACTCAGTTCCAGTAACAATTCTTATTACTTACAAATAAGTCAAATAATGTTTCAGGAGCAAGGGTGTTGGAACCATAGGGCGGGGGGTCATGAACTGTGTCCCCAGGTCCTGGCTCAAATTATTTTTAAAATAAACAAAGCCGTGCCAAAGAAAAGCAAAAACAGACATCAGAAAAACAAAGTGTGTGTGTGTGTGTGTGTGTGTGTGTGTGTGTGTGTGTGTGTGTGTGTGTGTGTGTGTGTGTGTGTGTGTCTGGTTATCTGCGAGTGTCTGTGATTGCATATATATCAGTGTTTGCAAGTGTGTGTATGTGAATGTATGTGAGTGCATGTGTATATACGAGTGTGTGTGACTGAATGTATGCAAGTGTGTGCAACTGCATACATGTGAAAGTATGATTACATGTATAAGACTGTACTCAATTACATGTATATATGAGTGTGTATGAGTACGTGTCTGCGAGTGTATGAAAGTGAGCTAATGCGCATATGCGAGTGTGTGATTACATGTATATGACTGTGTGCAAGTGCATGTGTATATGTGACTGTGAACTTCTGCCTGTTTGCTGGTATGTGTGAGTAGGTGTGGGCATGTATGAGTGTGTAGAGGGTTCAGTACCATGCTATTGTGGGGATCCAGTGAAACAAGAAGTTGCTCCAGACAAAATTATTTTTGTAAACTTTAAAGCATGCATACTTCTCACCTGCAAGGATTTTTGCAGAATATCCAGATTTTTGCCTCATATTTTTTCTGGTCTGTTCTCTTCATAAAATATGTGGTTTTCTTGCAAATCATTGAGTATTAAACTCCCTAAATAATGACATGCATTTGAGTTTCAGACTTCATTTCCTTCAGAAAATGCATGCTAACACAAATCCTGTTATTCTGGGTAGCAACTTTTTAAGTTTATAAGAGCAATATTTAAAATCTGTCCCTACTAATGGCCCTTTGTCCCACCATTACTCTAGGCTTTACCCAGATTTCTTACACTGAGGTTGATAGGTATTCACAACTATTCAGTGAAAATAATTATTAATTTTATTGCAATATTCCTTTTTTTTCAGTTAAAAGAAAAAGCTGGCAATGTAAAATTCAGCAAGTATTAGTCAACAAATGCATTTGTTTATTTAATTTGTTTTGTTTACCTGGAAAGTCCAACTGGGTAATACCCATTTTCAACAGAGGCCCGGGAAGAAAAGCTCCATTTGCTTTTATTGCATTATATTAGGTTCCAGTTAATCAGAGCAGTTACAATTCTACCTACATTTATGCACAAACAGTAGTTACATTTATACATTCTACAATTTTACAGAGGTGGAAGTTATTAAAGAGAAAGGGCACGTGCAACTTAGTGCATATGACCACTCAATAATTTAAGTCTTATAAGAGATTTGTACATGAGAAGCAAAACTGCAGCTTCCCTGCTTTTGATGGTCCTTTGTATTGTTTTTATTTCATTGCAACACTTCTTAATAACATCATTCATATGTGGATCAAAAGAAAACATCTTATCTGCCAGTCCACCCAGGTTTCTCACAGTTTCTGCCTCCTCTAGAACATAATCACAATCTACATAAGTATAACAATTATTTGATTTACCAAAATGCATTACTTTAGTTTTTTTGATATTACATTCCATCCTATTAAATTTAGCAGTGGTATGGCAGTAGCATTGTTACCTCACAGCAAGAGGTTCTCCCATTCGATTTTCGGCTTGGCTAGGGAGTGCCTTCTGTGTGGAGTCTGCATGTCCTCCCCACGGTTGGGTAGCGTTTGAAAGACATGCATGCGTAAATGGGCATGCCTTCGTTGAAGGTTGGGCATTGAGCTGGCACCTCGGCATTTCATAAAAATCTACTGCCAATCATTAGCAGACTGGAGTTCTACTGTGGTGACCCCTTACTGGGAAAAAGCCAAAAGACCAACAACAGCTATTAAATTCAGCCCAATGTACAAGTTGGTCCAAGATGTTCTATAGTTTAAACTGATCATTTACCAAGTTTACTGTAGCTCCTATTTTCATGTCATCTAGAAACTTATTGGTAGCAATGTCTTTTACCAGCAGACACCCAGACATAAAATTAATAGAGTATGGGACCAAGCACAAAACATTAAGGGAACTCCTGACTTATTTTTTTGTAGCTATCCAAATAATTATTCCCTATTCTAATTTTGCTACTCCTGCTCTCAAACCAGTAAATTAACTGCAAGTAAATAGATACAGCACTGTTGTGTTGTAGGCCTTAAAGTGTAAAGTAGAGACATTGTCATCCAATACATATACTGAGCTGCCCCATCACCTGTCACACAAATGAACTACTTGTCATCGCATGCCAGTTGACATACCCGAAAATGAGTATGGACCTGAAGTATCCATCATTTTCCTCTGCGATTTGTCACTAATATTGTTATGTCAACCGAGACAAAAGGTACTGTTACTTTTAGACCACAAAGGTGCTGTGTGGAAGAAAATAACATCTTCCTCCTTTATTTGCTGTACCAGTATTGCACTCATAGGCTGTTACAGGAGGGCTATGAAGGTCCGCAGTACAAGACTGAGGCCTGGAATAGGTTAGCCCATGACATGACACATGCTGCAGTCATCCCATACACAGGAGAAATGTGTCATCACCATTTCATGCATATTAAGTGATAACATCCAAACCTCCAAGGCTGGTGGGAACGCATACCTCTCAACTGTACAGATTTCTGCAGAATGTCCAGATTTTTGCTTCATATTTTTGGTGTGTTCCTCCTAAAATCTGCACTTTTCTGGCAAATAACCGAGGATTGAAGTCATTAAATAATGGCAAACATTTGAGTTTAAGACTCCACATCCTTCAGAAATTTCATGCTAATGCAAAACCTATTATTCTATCAACTTTCTAAGTTTGTAAGAGCAATATTTACAATCTGTCTCTATTTGTCCCCCCATCATTTTAAGCTTTGTCCAGACTTTTTGCTCTAAGAGGTTGAGAGGTATGAAGCAAAAGTTAGAGGTCAAGCATCAATATACTGTCAGTTACCTGTTCCTTACCTAAGTATGCAGTGCATGCCAACCATCCACATTTCTTCCACACTCCTGTTTCTTTTTCCATAGCCCCTGAAGCTATTGCAGAGAATGTGCAGCTACACAGGAGGAAGACAGAGTGCTTTAGAGAGTTCAGGGTCAGTATATGTTCTTTATACAGTACAGGGATAATGCTAAAATTCTGCTCAGATAATATAGCTGCAGTGTGACTCATTATAACTTTTCAGCAGTACTGTCACTTTTTTGCTAAGTTCCATAGTTGAAAGCAGTAATATGACTGATGCTATTATTTTTTGCATACATGGATTTTTTGTGTGTATGGAGTTGTACAAATAGCTCAAGACTTTGCTTTTAAATTGCACATGATGATAGCTCTTGGTGGAGTTCCACCTGTAGTTGTCTATTGCAACACTATTGGTAATTTGGGATAGCTGTTTGTTAATATTTCAAGTACAGTGTCTGCAATGTTGTAAGGGAAATGGACATACTGTATGAGCTGCATTTTTTCTTTGTATCTGTACATTTGTCTTACACAGGCCATTACTGTGTGTTTGACTTCAGACTTTACTTGGGTTATATAAGCAGCTCAAGGTATTAAGGATTTGTCAATTCTCTTGCATAGGATGATGGCTGTGGGTTCAATTTCCCCATAATTTGCATAATGTGCCATCATTATTAATTTATGGTAGGTGTTTCTTGTTCTTTCCAGTACAGTACCTGTAGCATTATCATGTTAATAGATATAACCTGCATTTTTATTATATTAGAACTTCTCTCTCTCCCCCACCCTCTTTCTCAACATTCTTTGTATTATAAACATTTATTTTGTTTATTGTTTTATTTCTCTGCTTTTATTTCACAATTATATGCATCAGGATCTAGACTTACACTCATCCCTTCAGTAAGACCTGCCAGTCCCCACATGTAGAATACCAGTACCACCAGTAACACACACAATGTATGGGTACTAGACTGCTACAGTCACTTCCACACCTCCTACAGCACCTTCAGCAGGCACTCCAGCTGCCCCTGCACTAGATGCTGCTACTGTTGTACCCACCAGTAGCAGCATCAGAGGAAATTAGTGTTTGTAATCCATCGTCAGCTAATGGACATAGTAGAACTCATATTACAGAAGGTTAGATGCCCTCTTCAGCCAGTTAGCGAACCTTTTCTTGTGACACATAGAATCATGTCCCTTCCCCACACTGGCTCAACCATCTGAGACAGAACCCAGTGCTGACAGAAGCAAGGGTGGTAAATAAACTCCCAATGGGTCATGCTTGTCAGAAACTGTAGCTGTGCCACTCCAGCCTATCTTCCTTTCCAGTGTTTCCCAATCTTTTGTGTATATACCTTTCATTGCTTGTTATTCAGTCATCCCCAACTCCAGTGCCTTTATTATGTTTTTCTGATGTCTCTTTCTCCACTGCGAGTCTCATCCATTCTCCATGTTTGTTTATTTGTGTGCTCCAACTACCTACCATAACAATTTAACCTTCCTCTTCCTTCTTCTAATATTTTCCCCAAATTTCCTACTCTTCATATATATGAAAAAGACACCTGTCCCACAATTTTTTTACCCCACCTTCCCACCTCCATCTGCTCAATCCTTAAGTATTCACTTTATCATCTACCCTTTGCTTGCTTCCTCCTTTTCATTTTTTTATATATTCCCATGTACTCCCTTTAATTTGGTCAAAAAACAGATGCACATAATGGCCATTTAAAGCTACCGATTCAGTTTTCTTTTTTGCTAATAATTTTCATGCAGGATCACACAGCACCTCACTGAGGAGCATGGACAATGGAGAAGCACTGTTGATACTCAGCTTTACCTGCAGCCATACCTTATTATTACATACAGTACTCTCGGCTACTGCTGTAGTCACCTGTGAGATAATTAATAACTTCACCTCCATGAGCTGACTTCCTTCGCTACTCATTCTTAATGAGCAATAGGCCTTGTCCTGCAAATAAAGTAATGTGCAGTCTTTCTAAATCCCAGCCTATATCTGTTGAAGTGCTTGTTAATCCCAAAGTTCATTGTATCTCAAATAAATAACAAGTAACAGGATCAAATGTAGATTTTGGAATTATGCTGAAGAATCCCACCTGTTTAAAAGCCAAGGCTGCTTTTAATAAAACCAGGCTGAACACAATACAGTAGATGAGGTGTAATGATCTCAAGGTGAAAAGCAAGGACTGTCATCAATATTTGATGCCATAATGGTTATGCCTCTACAGTAACTGGTATCAGGAAGCAAATTATTCCATTTCTTCTTTGCTTTAATAATGGAGCAAACAAAGATTTTTTTCCCATTGGGATGATAAGGTTTCAGCCCATCAGGCTCTTTCCCTAAATTAATGGCTGTAGTCTTAACCTGTTATTTCATGTGGGAAGAGATAGCTCTTAAAGATCTTAGAGAATTCTGAAGAGTGACCATATATACAGGAGGTAAAGCTAATGTGGCTGTTGAGATTTTAAGCAAGATTAGCACAAAATACAGATCAGTAGGTAGCCACATGTTTGAAAATAATGTTAAGATGGGACTCAGTTGTGATTCACAAAACTGTACATGCAGAATGATAGGAAAAATGGAGCAGAGAGGAAAAAGAATCAGAAGCTGCTGTGGTGACATAGAGGGATAATGTGCTGAATACGGCCCACTCAGCCCAGGTTTGATTAACAGCTCAGGCAACTGAAGGAGAAGCAGGGAGGGACGGGTGTTTCCATCCCTGGGAGGGATGTTTGTCCTGTGGGCATCTCCTGTGATGATCGTTGCTGAAGACTGATGACATCATGTTGGGACACTTGGTCCAAATATGGGAAGTGGGGGGTGGAGACCTGGCTGAGCTACCACAGGGGTGGGGATGATATGCCACATGTCTTCATTGCATGCTCACCCATCAGACATAATTATGTGGATACACATGGGAGGGGGATGGGAGAAATAGGGGTAGGTCATAAAAGATAAGAAAAAGCTCCTGGCTTGTAGAAGGACAGCAGTGACCCCCCCCTCCATGTCCTTAAGATCCTTGTTGACCCCTGGTCAAATTTGTGCATTGGATATGGGGTTGATTGGTTGATTAGAATGTCAGTAGAACGAGCGAAGGGTATGGGGTATTAGTATGGCTATCTGACTGGACAAAGCGATGAAAAAGAGTAAAAAAAAACAGCATGACAGTTTGTAAGTTGTCACAGAGTGATTGCAATTGCAATAGACAGCAGGGGCCCCCACAAAGGTATGCTAACTAGTGCATTAAACTCCAAAGCTGTTATGTATTCACAGATAATTCTGTATCACATCTTACAGCTGTTGGGGGAGAGAGTTAAACTAGTTAGAAATAAGGTCCACTGGAAATTAGTTTGAATGGCAGATGGTAGGAGGCTGGTTTTTCATGCCTGCTTATTTAAAGTTGTTATCCTGGAAAGACCTTCAAGGTGATTTGCCCTTCATGCAATGTCCTTCTTATGCAGAGGATCAGATTAATATGAATGTTATTATTTTTTTCACCAACATGAAAGAAGAATACCTTTCTCATACAGTTTGCAATGAAACTGTGAGTTTAGTCTACAAAGATGACCATCAACAGCTGTTTGTGTATACCTATAAAGATTTTAGTAAGCAGCATATTTTGACTCAAAGACTTTTTTTTATTCCGTGGAGTACATTTTGTTACATGATGTTCACTCTGTGAGAGGAGGGCACTGATGTGATGGACAGCTGCATGAAGACAGCCATCTGACAGGAATCAGTCTGTGAAAGAATCAATGCACCTTGAAAGAAGCATGCTGGATGGATTCTCAGACGACATGAACCACACACAAAAGGCAGCTTTTTTTCTAAGCAAAACATGGAAAGTACACAGTGTTCTTCCACACTCTTGTCGTAAAATTTGTTCTGAAAATGTATCTCTACGTGACACTTTGTAGTATTTCCATTGTCACAACTATATCAACAGCTGAAATCCAATAGAATTCTTCTCATCTGAAGTCTGTGGAATATCTTCCACAGGAAATGTCCTTAACTGATTGAATTAAGGGCTTGAATGTAACAGAAAAGTGTCTTTAGAGGCAGGAATGTTTGATCCCTGAACAAGAAATTGATTTAAAAGGTGTAGGAAAAGTACTAATTGTAACCTCTGTATCAAAAGATAGCATATATCATAAAGAAGAAAAATCTAAGTCCAAGCTACAAAATATCTATCCTTGGGTCTGACTATCTACAGGCTATATAGAACAAACAATACCTCTCAACTTTTTAGAACAAGAAATCTGGATAAAAGTGGGACAAAGGCTCAAAAATAGGGACACTTTTTAAATATTGCTCTTACAAAGTTAGAACGTTGATGGAATAACAGGTTTTGCATTTGCATGGATTTTCTGAAGGGTATGACGTCTAAATCGTAAACGTCTCTCATTATTTTCTAACTTCACTCTTTAATGACTTGCAACTAATTTGCCAGAAAAACCACAATTTTATGAAAAACAGACCAAAAATATGAGACAAAAATCTGCGAAAATCTATACAGTTGAGAGGTATGCACAAACTCTCTATGAAAGATATGTTTTCATTTGCATAGCTTGGGTTCCACAGATTATTAGCATTGCATAGCTACTGTAGCTATATGATGAACAAATTAATGTGATATAAATTACTTGTAGCATTTATGGTTATAGATACATTACTAACACATTTTCTGATACAAGTTTAAAAATTGGATTTCTCAGAAAAATCTCTGGAATTTCTACCAAATATATACATTAGATATAAAAAGTTTGCACACCCCTGTTAAAATGCCAGATTTTTGTGATATAAAACATGAGGCCACAATAAATCATTTCAAAACTTTTTCCACCTTTAATGTGACCTATAACCTGTACAATTTAATTAAAAAATAAACAAATCTGTTAGGGGAAAAATATAAAAAATAGAAAATGTTCAATAAGCTGGTTGCATAAGTGTGCACACACTTAAACTAATACTTTGTCGAAGCACCTTTTGATTTAATTATAGCATTGAGTCTTCTTGAATTTATACATTTTAGGCTGATGTTTTCTAAGCATTCAAGCTACTTCTCTACTAAACAGTCCAAACCTCATTCAGTTAATTACTGTTGGCAAGAACTGACTAAATATCCAGAGAACACCTTACTGCCAAGGTTATGCTGTCATTTATCAAAATAATAAAACTTGCAAGTCCATACAGTGTAAATGTGACATTAAGATAGCCATATACTGGTCAGATGCTGACAAAATATAGACTTCATATTTACACCACTGACCTGTTAGTTCTATAGACTGGAAGAGTCTTGTTTGCTTGGCAGAGTTTGTATGCGTTATTTTATGA
The DNA here is from genome assembly GCF_019279795.1 of Protopterus annectens. NCBI lineage: Eukaryota > Metazoa > Chordata > Ceratodontiformes > Protopteridae > Protopterus > Protopterus annectens. Next base: position 1,106,368,555 of record NC_056725.1, on the reverse strand, counting down.
AGTGAGCAGATGAAGCCTTTGTTGATATATGCTATTTTATGACGTGAGCAGACAAAGCCTTTCTTGCTATATATATATATATATATATATATATATATATATATATATATATATATATATATCAAGCAAACTCATGCTGGAGATAAATTTCTCAGAGCTCATGCTGGGGCATGTTTTTTTCATGTAACATTAAATCCTTTACGAAGAAAAGAAAAAAGACTTATATGGGAAACATTATGGTTTCAGCCCTAGAAACAATATCCATATTTAATCTCTTAAGGGAGTAAAGGTTCAACTACTGCATTTATTGCTGCTGTGAAACATAACTCTGTGTCTGTAAAACTACGTATACTGTACTGATGCAGCTTTTGTAGGCTATTTCCTTTAGTACTTCTAGATGAACATCTCTTGCATGCCTTAGAGACTCAAGGTTGAACTCTCTGATTCACTACTTGCCCACAGCTTAGAGTAAAATATTTGCCTATAACTATAAGTTAAGGACTATACTATCCTACTACTCAGGAGTAATGATCTCTCTAAGTTGATTTTATTTTAATTGTTTATTTATTTATTTAAATAATTGGCTACAGATAGTCCCACTCTGCTCCATTGTGTTACACTGGGCTATGATTTGTTCCCAATTTCCTCTTACCACCACATCTTTTTCTTTAATTTGTAACCTAATCCCTTCCTACTATATCTCACTAAACTTCTAAGCTACTAACTACCTCACATTCCCTGTATATTCTTAAATCTACGAACATCTCACTACTTCTCTAACATCCAACTGTTGTTACTCAATAACACTGCAACTATAAAAAATACCCTCTCAGTTTCAAATTATACCACATTTAAGATATTCATAGTCACATAACTTGTATTTCTTTTTCACTTGGAATACCTTCCTGAAGTTTATTCCATCAATAACAGTATTAAGCTAAATGGCACAGCAAAAAGAGGTAAACACCCACATCCACAAACAAATATAAAGTACCTTGCCCAGTAAAAATTAAAAAACAAAATCTTTCATAATAGTCTTCAATCTAAATACCAAGCACCCCTCTCATAAATGGGAATTATAAATTCCCTTGTAATAACTGTAACAGTTCTTATCAGATAAGCGATTATTACTTTATAGACTAACCCCTACAATTATGTCTCAACTATTAAAGTAAATAGTGAAGCTATGCCTTATCTTAAACCATTTCATAATTACTTTAAACAGGTCACTTATCTAGCCTTCTCTCTACTTAATGCCTGCAGTATAACAAACAAGCTTGTACAAATTGATTTTCTTTTAATCTCCCATTCACCAGATTTAGCTGTTAGCACAAAATTCTTAGACAAAATGGCATACATACCTTCCAGGCTACCTTTTATCGCCAAACTTAGTGAAAGAATAGGCTGAAGAGCATTCATTATGTACAAATCTCACATTGAACTAAATATCTGCAGTCAAGCTACCTTAAACTCTGAATGTGATCCATAGTAATTAATAGTCACTCTTGTCTTAGACAACATTACCATTTTACATAGCTTTGTATTCCTCATCCCAGCATCCTTCTTTTGTAAATTCCCAAGCATGTCAAGGGACTCAGCTTACATGTTCAAGCCCTCTGAATCCTTAAAGTGCATTATTAGTTCAAAATTTTCACTATAAGACTATAATTGTACAATTAATCAATAATCCAGCTACACCCAACCTCAAATCAGAAAAACATTCACTGATAGACTTTGCTGATTGCAAAAATCCCTAATAAATTTTCCTATACTATTGCTCTTCTCTCAACTCTAAGTACCCACTGACCTTTTACATTAAAAAAACAAATACCTGCTTAAAACCCTGCTACTTCTTAGACTCCCAGTCATACCTAAATTAGCTAAAACATTTTTCAGCCTTTGTACCCACTTTTCTAACAAAGAGTAGAGCACAAGTCTACACTGTCAAGACAAGGATTGCCACCTTTTAAGCAGGCCAAAGTGGGACATGGGGGTGTGGCCAATATGACACTGGCCACACTGCCTACCATGACATCCCCACAGCAGTGGTGAAGGACATGCAGTTAAGGGTACCACTAAACATGCTCCCATCCCTCAAAATGAACTGGCTAGAAACACTGGCACGTGAAATCATTTGTTTGAAAAAGATTGGTACCTGATAATCATAAAAACAATGGCATATGAAACATGAAGCAGTTTAATGTTCTTCTTTGATATAGATTCACTAAAGACCTGAGAACGAATTGGCCTTGGCTCTAGACAATTGCCACTGTTAAATGACGTCCCCGATGACCCCATGTGCAAAAATGGCAAAACGGGGTTTTAGATGGATGAATACAGACACTGGCCTTGAAAGAACTGACTAGAAAAACACTGGCAAGTGAAAGACCTGAGGAATGGAGCAGAGCATGCCCCCCACCCCTCAAGAAAATAAAAGTTAAACCCATTTTCACTGTACCAAAAAGCTATGCTAAAATGTATGAGAATGCACAGTGGACGCCATAGACCCAATTTACCTTTTGATAACAGCAGTTAAGAAAATAAATAAACGTATAGCACTAATTTACACAGCACAATGATCTACTAACGAAGAGGCCCAACAGCAGCACTGGGCGTAATCGGATTATAATGAAAGCAGTACATTGTACATTTATTGAAGACATCACTAAAAGCAAAATACAAACTTTGCTACTTATAAAAGCAAACTGTCCTGAAACGATGACATGTTTTAGAACAATCCCAAATGCACTGCATTAACTTCTGAACATGCATCCACAAAAAAAAAAAAAAAAAGGAAAAAGTACGTAAACATTTTACCTGTTAGAAGTACCTCTTGCAAGAGCACCTAAAATAAACTACAATGCACAGCAGACCCCATGGACCCCTTTTACCTCAAAACATAGCAATTAAGAGAAGTACAAATAAACTTTTAACAGTCATTTACATGGCACAACGATGCAATAAACATGCCCAAGTAAAGGCAGCACACCCATATTCAGATTACAAGCAAAGCAGGACATTTTAACCTTATTAAAGACAGCATAAAAAATAAAATGGGCACATTTACAACTATAAAAGAAAACGATCTTGAAACAGCTTTGGCAAGTTGGCAACATGTACCTACTAGAATAATAAATGCACTACATTACATATTAACATTCCCCCTCAGAAGGTAGAGTTATACCACATGCACATTGACTTGCAAGAACTAACAGGAAAAATTACCCAAACAGTTTATTCTAACGTCTTGAAAACAGCATTAAATTGCACACATTTCCACACAAAACAGTGCAAACTATGCTCAAACATTTTCTATCTAACAGAAAGTACCCTGAAAAAGCTACGATAATAGAAATATATCACACTACATTTATCTTTAAGTCTGCCCCCAAAGCAGAAATAAACAAAACTTCTATACATGTTTCAGCCTTTAAAATGTAATGCTTCCAAATCATACCCCAACAACCACAACAATTATAATTAAATATACACACACAGCACACAGTTTTTATACCTTTAAAAACTACTATGTGAAAATCTCAAAATATCCACTGCACAGATGTAAATACTGCGTACTGCACCCCCATTTACCTCTAAACATTAAAAACTTAAATTTAAATAAAGCACAACATTCCCATTTTAAATAACTAAAGCCACAAAATACTATGTACTTACCGCTGTCACAGTCTTTGCTGGGCTAGCTAGTTTCCTTCCTGCTGGACTGTCTGGCTGGCTGGATGACTGGCTCCCTGCATGCTGGACTGGCTGGCTGGCTGGCTAGCAGGCTCCATACCTGTTGGAGAGGCTGGTTGGCTAGCAGGCTCTCTACCTGTTGGACTGGCTGGCTGGCTAGCAAGCTCCCTACCTGCAGGACTGGCTGGCTGGCTAGCAGACTCCCTACCTGCTGGACTGGATGGCTGGCTTGCAGGCTCCCTACCTGCTGGACTGGCTGGATGGCTAACCGGCTCCCTAGCTGGCTGGCTTCCTAGCTGGCTGGCTGGCTTGCTTGCTGGCTGGCGTACTTGCTGGCTGGCTGGCTGGGTTGCTTACTTGCTGGCTGGCTGGCTAAAAGTGTCAGTCCTTTAATCAAATTAGCAGCTGTAGAAGCACTAATAGAACACCACTCTACAGCTGAGACCTTTGTAGGGCTCTTCCAAGTGTAATCACCACCCTCTTCAATCCATGCAGCCAATTGCTGCATGATTTACACCACCCGGACCTAACAAGGAATACTTCTGCCTGCAGGTCTGGGTTGGTGACATAACTGCATTGCTGTGGAAAAACTGGAAGTGTTTTTAGCTTTTCCTTGGAAATTCAGCATGTATTGAAAAATGGGACTTTTAAAGTTCCACTGCTTGACAGTGCAGGCAAAGGGATGACAAGTCTCAACCCATCATTGTCCCGCTTACAACGGGATGGGTGGTAACCATAGTCAAGAGCCCTGTCAGATAGCTAATGCTCTTAATGTGATACATTTGTCAAAGATTTATTTAAGATTTTCCAAGAATAGTTACAAATGTAAACATTAAATATTAGTAATGAAACGATACACACCGTATTATACTTCAGATAGTACACATGAATGCTAGCTATTTATCTAAGCTATTCATCTAGATATGGCCCCTCAGTGGGATTCAATAAAGTCTATGTAGGCATCACCCAAAGCTGACATGGAGTTTACATTTGTGTGCAGTGAGCAGTAGTGATAATTACATATCCATGCCGCACACTGTGTTTAAATGTAAACAAGCACGGTGTCATGGCTAGCAACAGTGTTGCTGTCCAGGAAACCATGTAAAGCAACACAGATAGGAGCAGTCATGTAGACCTGTTTACCTACTGGCAAACTAGGTTTGTGGAATGGTGCGTTATGCCAAAATGATTATCAGGGTTAATAATATAGCAATGTATCTGGTCCAAAAACATTACAGGACAGTGTATACAGTGCAGAGTATTATGGAATACCATTTCTGGCATTCTGAACAAAAGTTGTATAAATGATCCATAACAGTACATGGACTGCCATTTAAAATAAACAACCAGGGGAAGTGTGCATATTGAATAGGTACACACAGATGAATTGTAGACATAAACGCAGGGAAAAAGGACAAGTGAAACATTATAATATACAGCAGATAAGGGCATATAAATGGAAGACAGTTACAGCTGAATCACAAATCACATATCAGCATGGTATTGTGACTGTCAGACAAGGTGACATAACAATACAGAGCATGTACTTTGTGATATAAGCATCCTGACATAAACAATGGAGAGGACATCTGTCAGGGATTTTATATACAATTAGGGTTAGAGGCATATTGTGAAGCTGTGCAAACTGGTTTGCCTGAATACAACTGTAATGTCAGCAGAGGTCTCCAGCAAGTTTGCCACAAATACAGGCTCATAGACAACAGTAAACAGAAGCTTGTACAATCACGGAAAATATCAGAAAAATACTACCAGTAATCCCATGAAGCATGTGCAGTTATGGACAATATCAGAATAATACGACCAGTAATCCTATGTCTCTGACATCAATAGTAGGATAACGAAGAAGCCACCATGGATAAACTCATTTCCAGCCTTCAAAATGTTTATTGTAGAAAACAAACACAAAAAAAAACATAAAAAACAAAAGATTAGCGCTTTTGGCTGTAGCCTCCTTCAGATCTCAGTATTCTACAACCAATCGTATTGTTTAAATAGGGACAGGAAATAAATCAAAAGATTTTATTACTACCCTTCCATGAAAGGAACCATTAAAAACATTCATATTTTTGAACAAATAGAAGGACAACCTATCGCAAAAGGACCAATCACTGAATTCCCTACTTAGTAAGCAAAAAAGCCAAAAGCATTTAAACCACATAATATTCTCATTAGTACGACAAATATAAAAGTAGCTCAACAAACTTTAAATGATGCAGCTTGCCACAAACTACTAGGAGTGCCTAGCTATTAGCACTACCTAGCAGCCTTATGGCATTAAGCAATCATCTAACCTGAAAATAAAAACTTGACCTATCAGTGTTATTTATGTGTATTCAGGATTGCGTGATATTGAATTATACCATTTGGTCAATAGTAATAGCTGTTCCTATTTGAAGCAGTCTTACATAAAAAGCAAACCTTAACAGTTCCAGTTTATAAACAAGTCAGCCAAACTAATCTCATCAAGCATAGGACCTGATCGACATTTATTTATGCCTCTGTGGTATCTTTTTAAAAAGAATTACACGTGGCTACGTAAAGTGAAAACATTATTCCACAAAGTGGTCGATGGCTAATTCCATTAATTAAATGCTATCAAAAAATTTAACAAAAACGATCTTGTTCTAAATGATTTTTCATGAAACAGACAATGTCATTTCTTGCCAGGACTAATCAACCTGTATGCTGGCACCAAGATAACCAATCAAATCATTGCAAGGCGATATACATGAGATTTGTGCATATTCATAAAATATACAGTGTCACTGCCTATTTAATTGCTAAGCATTAAGACAACAAAGAAAGTTGAAGGTCTAATTCGACATATACACAAACTCTATGCAACAATATAGAAACACCATAAAATGCAATGTAAATAAATAAATGAATATTCTTCCTTCTCCCCAGGGTATAACCTACATGCCAAAGCCTTTGCAATATTTTCTATTCCCTGGCTACTGCCAAAAAACACCATAAAAATAGAAATAAATCAAAAACTTTGCAGCCTTAGTGAAACAGACAATCCGTTTCCTAAACTCAACAAAACGGCAAATCATGGTACAATCTCTGATCCCATTCTAAATAGCAAACAACGGATCCTTCATGTTGCATTTGACAATACAATAAATTATATAAATATAGAAAAGTGTAGCAAACAACCTACAAGGTAAATACTTTGTTGTAAAAAAAAGTCACGAATAATATAGCAGATGTTACAACGAAGTAACCAAGCAGTTACAGTGAATATAAAAGCATAAAAACCTTTTATTACACAGACACGGTAAGTGCTTTCGCGAATAAGCTTCTTCAGACCATAAAACACAGTAATGAAGAGAAAATCCTTTTATAAAGAAATTCAAAAGCTAATAACCCAATCACAATGAAGAGTTCCTCACTAATTGAAGTATGCTTCTTAAAGTAACACATGTATATAAAAAATATTTATATAAAAATATAAAAAAAATATATATATAAAATACATACAAAAACTAAATATATAACAATATAACAGATGTGCAAAACATAAACATAAATATATATATATATATATATATATATATATATACATACATACACACATACATATTTAAATATATATGCTAAAAATCATCGCTGAACTCTCCGTTTTCTCAAAAGAGGTTTATTGGAGGCTCTCTCATTCAACCCACTCTCCCTATCAGCTCTAAGAGTAATAATCCATTTAGTCTCCCTAAATTCAGTGTGGTTCCTAATGTCTCCTTCCCTGATGCTAGTTGCTATAACCTCAAGGGCCCTAAAAATAAAGTGATGGCTATCATCATGTCACATGACATGTTTTGCCAATGCATTATTCTCAGATCGTTTCTTAATATTGTAAATATGTTCTCTTATCCTGTCCTTAAATGGTCTGTTGGATTTACCAACGTAAAAGCAATGGCAAGTCTGACACTCAGCTAAATAAATGATATCAAGAGTTTTACAAGCCTCAGCTTGGAAGGAATATTCACAATATAAATCTGGGTGGTAAAATTTATCTGATGTATTGATATATGGGCAAAAATTACACTCTCCACAGGGCTGAGTAACTCCTCCAATCCTATATTCACTAGTATAATTTTGATAGCAGAGAAGTCTTCTCAAGTTCTGCCTGCTTTTATATAAGAACTTAGGTCGTTCACCAACTATTTCTTTGATATTATTGTCCACTTGAAGCACAGACCAATTTCTACTAAAAATATCAGCTAACTCCCTACTATCAGAAGTATAGAAAAGGGGAACCTTTAACATTTGACTTCTATCACATTTATAGTTGGTACTACTAGCATTTAAAGGGCCAACGTATGGTGCAGCAATGCCCTGACGTAAAACACTAACATCTTGCAATTAATCAATAATTTCATTTTCCCTATCTCCACTAGATAATAACCTCTTTCCTAGAGTATTAAGTTCTTCTAAAAATATCTTCTATGGGATTTAACCTAGATGCCCTGACACCTTGACGTCGAATTATATTTTGAAAAATGTATCTGGGATGCATGCTGGTCCTAAATAGGAAAGAATTCCTATAGCATGACTTACGAAATACACCTGTATTGATGAGGCCATTGCTTAATTTCTCGATGTAAAGGTCAAGATATTCAATTCATGTAGTTGACCAATTCATAGTGAATTGCAAACAAGTAGTAAGTGTGTTAATCATACGATGGAATAACAATTCATATCCCACACTACCTCTCCACAATAAGAAGAGGTCATCTACAAAATGTCGATAGAATAAGACATGTGCTTTAAATTCTTCTATTTCAAAGAGTATAGTATTCTCCCAATGTGCTAAAAATATGTTTGCATAACTATTGGCACATGAGGTCCCCATAGCAACTCCATGACACTGAATATACATATCATCTTTGAAGATGAAAATATTATACTCTAATATCATTTCCAAGAAATATGTAATCAGATCAATCTGAACCAGGGAAAGGTCACTGTGACTTACAAGATATTCATGTACAAACTGAACCCCCAAGTCATTGGGGATAACTGTAAAGAGAGATTGTACATCCAGGATAACAAAAAATATACTCTCTAAATCATGGACATCTTTAACACAGTCATAGAGGTCAATAAGGAACTGTTTAGAATCTTTGAGGACAAATTTATTCAGATTAATTACTGGCCTCAGATGTTTCTCAGCATAAACCGATAGGGGTTCTGTGACCCATCCTCCACCAGCCACTATGGGTCTCACTGGTGGATCAGATGGATTCTTATGCACCTTTGGTAACCCCTGTATTATAGGTATAAAGGGATTTGGGACAACAAGAAAATCAAAAGTGTCCTTAGTAATGAGTCCTCCTCCAAACACATCCATCAAAGAATCAAAAACAGAACTAATAATCACATGTACATCTTTAAGCAAAATTTTCTTATAAAATTTCTCTTCACTTAACATAATTTCCATAGACCTGATATAATGCACAGTGTCCATAATAATGATGAGTCCACCTTTATCTGCAGGTTTTATCGTAATTAATTTATTATCCTGCAGGTGCCTTAGTGCTGTTCTCTCTTTAAAATTAAGATTGCGTCTAAATCTCCCACTAGTCCTAGATTTAACATTGTCATAATATTTAAGTAATTCATCCTCTGTAAGCTTCGTATATGCATCAACTAAAGGATGATTAACAGGAACAAAGTCACTTAACTTCTTCAAAGAGCAAATTGGCACTGAAACCAACTCGTCTACCTGTTTATTTGATTCACCATAAAGCATGCAAAGCATGATGTTCCTACAGAAAACCTTTAAGTCCAATACAGTATCGGATAACCTACTTCTACATGTAAGGATAAAATTTAATCCCCTGGACAAAACACTCCTTTCATCCATAAAGTATATGACAAAACCTGCTAAACTGATCTTAAATTGAAGCCTGTTATCATTTTCTTTAGATCTCACTGAAAAATAGATTACACAAAATAGGAATTATAAGATAATTACATTGTGTTCCAACAACAATGCTAGGGTAACCAGTCCTTTTCCTGAATTTAACAGGACCACCAATCACAATGTCTCAGGATTACATTCTTTCATAACATACAGTTAAGACAAGAGAACATCAGGTTGCGCTTTGCAACCAGAGAATAAACACTTCATAGACAGCAGTTCACACAAAGAGGAACCCTAAAGTCAACACATAATAATTACATATAATTTATTATTAAATATAGCTATCCTAAAACTGTCTTAAGCTAAGACCAAAGAGCGAATTCCTTAAGACCCACAAAAATCTAAGTAACAACACCTATCAAGGCTTCTAAAATATTTTAAGCTCCATAATAACTGTCAGAGTGTAATGCTAAGTCTCACCTATTGTATTGAAGTAACCAATCCTTTTTCTGAATTCATCAGGACAACCAATCATGTCAACTCAAAATTATGTTCTTTTAATAACAGATAACTATAACAGAAAATGCATTTAGCTACGCTTTGTTGGGCTAAGGCAAACAATTCATAAAAATGGTTCACTGAGACAACCCTGAAGACTACATGAAAATAAAGTGAAATAAAAATATACATAAACAAATGTGATAAGCAAAAACTACTAGGGTCTGTAAAGCTCCTTAGAGGCTACTGCAATAAGTTATGCTAATCCTACAACATATAAAACTTAAGATAAAACCATCCTATATAAACAACAAATAAAAACAACATCACTAATATAATCAATAAGGCATATATAGTGCTTCTTAGATGCCAACTAACTAACATGCCTGACCTTATTAAAGCAACCAATCATGTCTCTGGCATAACATATGTGATATTGAGTGATCATAGCTGGTTCTGCACAAAACACACTTGTACAACTATTATAACGTCAGCAATCTCTGAAGGTAATCAAGCACACTGTCCTGAGACTGTAACATTTGCTGGAGGTGTTAGGAGGGACACTGCAATACCTGTATGTGACATTTTGATAAAATCCAGGCTAGTTGACTGCTGTGCATGACATATATATGGCACAATCTACACTGTCATGAATGTAACCCATGTCACCAATTTTGTCAAACAGCTATGTACGTACTGTGGTCATCACCAGAACAGGCATCATGGGTCTACATCATATGAGTGAATCAGAAAAACTGCGAATGCTCAGAATCTCGAAAGTACTGGACCTCAAAGTGTTTTTTTTGACATCGCGGTACAGTGAAGAATGGAATATTTTGCCCTTTCCTCACTGTAGTGTGATCTTGGAGTTGGAATATATATTTAGCGGAGGGTGTGGGGAGTGCAGCCCCCCTCAAAAGCTCCTACCACAGGACACTGGTCACATACCGCTTGGACTGCTCATAGGGGTGTAATGTCTACATTATCATTGACTTGTGCATTTATCTTCACAATATTACAAAATTCCCCCATGTTTTTGTCCTACAGACAGCTATTTTGAACTGGATGCGCATGTCATTCTTGACTTCTGTGACTTAAATAATGGACAGGAAAGGGCACAGCAGACAGCACTGATGTAGGGACCTGATCACTGGAGTTGAGCTTTAGGTCACATCAAACATTTCAAAATATTTAGATGCCATGTATGTGATCCAGTGGTCTACCCACTTAGTAATATATGTGTTTATGGCCACTTCTAACAGTGTTGAGTTAACACCTCTGTGTGGATTTGTTTTAAATGCTTTGGCCCTGTCAGGTTCCACAGAATGATAGTGTTGTCATAATACGTAACCTCAATGACCTTCTTGAGGACATTTAACTGATGTAACAGACATGGATGTAGCATTAACAACTCACACATGTCTTTTGCACACAGCTGGTGTATTACTAGTGTCCATTTAGAAAAGGTCCATAATTACATGTTGGTCTACCTCACAGATGAAGAGTCAGGATGTGTCTATACATGCATGCATCGGGTGCTGTTCCCCTCCACTCAGATGGATGCATGTTGACACACACCATTCTACAGGAACATATTCCATCTGCAGGGTGTCAAGTAGATGTATGTTCTCAGTCATGCTACAGGCAATCTGTAATGTTGTCACAGCCCATTGATTCTATGTGATAGGCCTTGATAAAGGTAAGATAGTACATACTGCCTATCTTGATCTGGCCTAGGGTGTTGACACAATCCCCCACTCAGGTATCGTTGAGAAACACTCCCAGGTGGGGATTAAGCTTTACATCACTAGATGGTTAATCAACTGGCTCACCAACAGAACACATGCTGTGAAAGTTTGTGAACCAACCTCTACCAGTAGAGCTGTCATCAGTGACATATCCCAATGATCTGTGCTGGGCCCTTTATTGTTTGGAATCTATTTCTTGACAGTCCAGACTGAAGTATGCAGCCTTTAGCTTACCAAGTTTGCTAATTATTGCATATTGGGTGCAATCACTGAATCCACCAATTTTATTAATATATTACAGGAGGGGATAACACAGACAAATGATTGGTGCCAAAGCCACATGGTCTACAAATAAACATAAAAATGTGCCATTATTTTGCCTTCTGCAGTGTGGAATTCACTGCTAAATACATAATTTATACTCACACCCCATGGTGTAAGACCAGAGAACACATGTAGATAGTAATATGAACTTCAACTACCAAGTTTCCATAGTAGCGTGGAAAGGCTATGTCATGCACCTCATAATTCAGGCCATAGTATCCAGATCTGAGGATGTTACAACAGCAATGTACTCGACCCTCATCATAACACTAATAGAGTACAATGCTCCCTTTTGCATGTACCTCAACAGACACCTGCAGCAGCTGGAGAGACCACAGGGGGTTCTCACCAAGAAAATACAGGGTCTACAAACCATGCCATGACATATATGGATAGATTGCAAACCCTGTAACTGTAAAGTGTGTAGTATAGGATGAGGTGACTTGTGCCTGGCCTACAGGCCAGTCTCTGACCCTGCCCTGATGGAAATACTGCACATCCAAAAATCAGCTGTAGTTACTGACATCAGCAAAGTCTGGTGAGGAGTAAATGGTAATAGCAGTGTCCCACGTGGTGGTTTAAAATGATCTCTCTAATGTCAAGCAAGTGCACAAACACATGTACACACACACACACACACACACACACACACACACACACACACACACAAACACACACACACACGCACACACACACACACACACACACACACACACACACACACACACACACACACACAAACACACCTCCCATTTGAGTGCAGTGAGAACAGAACCCATACCTATCTAGCTTTTACAAGGCTGCATGACAATTTCTAGTGGATAACATCAGCAGTGGATGTTGGAGAGAAGACTTTGGGATGAATGCATGAAATGTATGTGTAGGTATGTGCAATTGTCAAAATGTTGGCATTCCATGGGATTGGAGTGGTAATTGCAGAATACACTATTATACTCTTCTGACTAGACACACAGAGAGACAGACACAGACACCCCAGTTGACTGCAGTGAAAACAGGACCCCTACCTAACTACTCCAACTAGAGAACTCAGTACTTTATGCAAGCGCCATGGCATAAGGCTGCAGGACAAGTTATAGTGGATAACATCAGCACTGGATGTTTGAGAAAAGATGTTGGTAGGCCTGCATGAAATGGATAACTAGCCATGTCCAGTTGTCAAGAGTGTAAAGTTCTGCATGTTATCAGATTGCTGAGTGTGTAATGTGTAGTATTGGGTGGTTGTGTTTCCAATGTGCATGTATACTTTAAGAGAAAAGTAACCAAAGGGAGGAAGAACAGCCAAGTCCACTTGGTGAAAACACTACTTTATTAAAATAAACACATGGTGGTTAAGCGCTTTCATCCCTATCATAGGGACTTCTTCAGAACAATACCATAAAATTTCCCAGCATTCATATACAGCCAACAATAAAAACTAATTGGTTCCTATTAATTACATTAATAAATAATCCTACGACCTTCTAAAATAAATATTACCTATACTGTAAGCATTATGTTGGAATAACAGCTCATTAAAATTGTCTAAAATGTATCACTATATGACCTTATTAAATAAAATTAACCCAAAACGTGGTTCATCTTTAACATGCAATTCAAATTCACCATTTCATTTATACCTGTAAACCTAGTGGCGTCCAGGCACAGTTGCCATTTTAATTCACAAACTTTTAAAAATTCACTCAATATCCCCCCTTGTTGGTCCATTTTTATTTTTTGTATTATTAAGAACTTGAATGAATGACCTATATACTCCATAAGATGCCTACTTAATGCATTTGTATTCTTAGAATGCCTTATGTCTAATAAATGCTCATAAATCCAATTCCTAAACCATCTACAAGTTTTTCCTATGTAGAAAGCTGGACATAGGGAACACTTTGCAATGTACACTACATTCTTAGTTTGGCAATTATAATGACCTTTTATGGGAATGTGCCTACCATTTAAGTTGAAACTATCCCCCGTGACAAATATATAAGAACATTGGGAGCACATCCCACATTTAAACTTGCCAACCTTTTCAACCACACCATGGCTACTCAACCTACTCCCCTGTTCCAATATTTCTTTGAAACATCTGTCTCTTTTGAAAACAAATTCTAGCATTGTACTAAAATATTTAGACATGTTTTATCCACTTACAGTAATTCCCAATCCTTCTCTATTAGTTGACATACCCTATGAGCATCCTTGTTGTAGGTAGTGATAAAACTGGAATGTGCATAAGCATTATTGTCAATATTCAAATTTCTTACTGCCACTGTAACTGTTGCATTTGAGGATCCTAAAATGGGTAAATAAAGTAAATTATTTCATTTATCTATAACCTTTTCCCTAACATCAGTTAACAATTCCATTGGATAACTTATTTTCTTAAACATGTCTAATATAAAATTAACCTCTTCCACAAATTTGTTATCCAGGGAAGTCATTTTTGCAGCACAAACTAACTGCCCTTTTATTACAGATTTTTTTTGAAAAACAGGGAGCCAACTATTAAATTCCAAGTACGAATTTCAGAAAGTAGGTTTTCTATATATTTTTGAAACCAGAATTTTATTTTCTTTGTCTATTTTCAATTCAACATCCAAATACGTTATTTGTGTTTGACTATATTCATAATTAAATTTGAAACAACTCAAAGTATCATTAATGTATTCCAAAAACTGCACTAAAGTATCATTTGTCCCAATCCAAATCAAGAAAATATCATCCAAAAATCTAGTGTAATTTTTGATATACTACATGTAACTAGATTTGAAAATGAAACAATCATTGCAGTATCACATAACATAATTTGCAAATATGGGGGCACAAGCTGCCCCCATAGCCATACCAGTACTCTGACAAAAATATTGACCCTTAAACCTAATGAAATTATGTTGCAACACCATCTCCATTAAGGTCACAAAAACATTATTTTCACCTTGATCATATGTACCTGTTGTTTGTAATTGGGTTTCAAACCATATTAAACCTTCTCCCTGTGGTATCATCAAAAATAAGTTACAAACAACTATTGTCACTAAAAACATATTATCCATATACTGAAAATTATTCAAGTTTGCCAAAAACTGCCAATAATCTTTGCATATGTATTTAAAATACTGCAAACCTCTCCTTAAATGAAAATCCAAATATTTATAAAGCATGGTTTGCTTCTTTTTGCATCCACAATAAGTCTAAACTTTGGATTTGCTAACCCTTTATAAATTTTAGGCAATACAAAGATAGTTGCTACTACTGGATGTTCATTTTTTCATAAAATTATTAGCATCAGCATCTATTTGTCCCTGCAATAACATATTGTCTAATGTCAAATCCAACTTTTTTTATAGGATATTAATTTCATTTAAGGAAATTTCCCGATAAGTGTCATCCATTAAGAGGGCTGACATACAATTCAAATAATCAATGACATACAATTCAAATAATCACTTTGTTCCATCACTACAACTCCAATGCCTTCATCTGGCTTCATTATACATATTGTTATCCTTAGAGATATCAGACAGTAATATTTTTTCTTCCACTGTCAAAACCCATGGGACCTCTCAGGTACATTTGTACACTTCCCTTATGTCTAATTCACAAACTTTTTCAAATAAGCCAACCTAGTTACACATAGGGGGGTTGAAAGTGCTCGGTTTATTTAGTTTTGAATTGATTTGATTGTTATTACAATTATTATTCCCAAACCATGCTCGGAAATTCAACTTCCTTGCAAAAAGTTTCAGGTCTATTAAATTATCAACAATCCTACCTCTCCTACTCAGGACATAAGTAAAGCCCTTTGCTAACAAGTTTGCATGGGTGGTCTGAATTCCATTATATGAATAGTTATAAATCTTCAAATCTCCTGTTGTATTAACAATAATTTTTGGCAAATTTTCCGTTTCTTCCAAAGCATGCAACATGCCCCCCCCAAAACCACACATTTATTTTCAACTTCCACATTTTATTCATTATTTTCCGACATTTCACTAAAATGAATACTTCCATCAGTTCCACAAAAAACTGAAACCCTATTAACATCAAATATTGAACATTCAGAACAATTGCTCTCAACTTTCCTGTTATTACTATGAGTATCTAAATCTTGTATGAGTATCTAAATCTTGTACAGCCAAACATTCATTAAACAGCATCTCATTTGTACTAGCACTGCTTGAAATAATGTCAGCATCCATTTCAATACAATGAATACTATCCTCACATGCATGTGTATCTAAAACTTCATTAACATCTATCACTAAGTTTTCATGTTCATTGCTTTCAAACCTAGGGCTGTTTGATCAAATGTCCTATTTGTGTGTGAAGAAACAGTCACCAATAAATAATTTATTTATTTCATTACCAAAAAAGTCTATTGCAGCATCCATCATCTCTTCCACTGATAGGGAGCACAATACTAGTTTTTTGATCTTGCTCCCTGGGCTGTATAGTCTCTGCTGTTGTTTTCCACATAATTGTAAGCCCAATTGTTTAAACAAGGCCCTCTGTTCTTCAGCCTCTCTGAACGCCTTGTTCCTTGGTCTAAAGGGTTGTTTTCCCTTACGCTACTTGATGACATTGCCACTGACCTCATCTCATCGTCTCTGGATTCATTTTGATTGGTAGAGACCTTTACGTTGTTATAGCAACCTACTAACACTGGATATGCCTTCCCTTTGGTATATTCAATAGTGTCTCTTTTTAATGTATTCATTTTCTGATAGAAGATGTTATTACATACATTTTCAATATGAATGAACAAATTATCATAATTTATTCTATATTGCTCAAATAAAAAGTCATTGCATTTTGAAGGTCTAATTCAGCAGCCATGGTTTCTAATTTTTTATTGTTGTATTTAATCATTAACTTCAGAATCTCAAAACCCGCATTGTCAAAAACTGTATGTAGCTCCTTAATGAAATCAGGATTCCCCTCTACTCCATTTGGATATCGCCACAGTCGCAAACCACGTGGAACCTGCTCAAGCTCCAAATTTCTCTGCAGGTATCCATTTTCCAGCTTTATTTTTTTAAAAGATAGCATAGTTTTTTCAAATGCACTCAGTCTCTCTGACAATGTAAGGGTTTGTACCCTCTCCACTGGCTCCATGTTCACTGAATTAAAGTTGTAATTATTTCTCCATGAAGTAAAAGGGTGATTTTCACCCCCATTTCCACTACCTTCATCCCTAGCATAGCCAGTTCTCGATATTTGAGTGGGTTGGGTTAACAGTAGGCCCAAGCTGCTGCCTGAATGGCTGCTGATATTCTATATATCTAACAAGTTCTAAATTTGTATCGAATGCTGGGTGAGCTGCTGATTAATTTTATTCAGCAACTCTATAATGTCACTATTAGAATTCACATTAGTGTTCTCCATGTGACTACACTGTCCGATCCTCTCTGTGCCACACAAACAATGAAACTGAAGATATCACAAACCAAGTAACCCAAAGGGAGGAAGAACAGCCAAGTCCACTCAGTGAAAACACTACTTTATTAAAATAAACACACAGTGGTTAAGCACTTTTATCCCTATCATAGGGACTTCTTCAGTTTCCAGGTATAAATGAAATGGTGAGTTTGAATTTTAATTTTAAGATGAATTACATTTTGGGTTAATTTTATTTAATAAGGTCATATGGTGATAAATTTTAGACAATTTTAATGAGCTGTTATTCCAAATATACAAAGAGCAGCAATCACATGACCAACCTGAGATCAGGTTGGTTACCACCTATGGGCATAATACTCACACATTGTTGGGCATTATCAATAGACATTTGAACATACTTCTGGCCGACCACAGAATATCACAAATACTTCAGGATAGATGTCTTTTCTCTTATCAGAGAGGCAAAACTCTTGGAGCACATTTCAGTTATTACAAACATGGGCCCAATAAAACAGGCTTACAATCTCAAACCACTATGACAGGGGATTTGTTGTATGGTTGCATCCCATGTGGACACTGCACACACTGTGACAGGACGGTCAAAACCAAACAATTTAGCAGCAGAAATACGGGCATGGTCTATGACATAACATTCTTAGCCAATTACAGTACTGAATGGGTCATATAGTTGGCAACCTGCTCATGCTCAGCCTTTTACGTTGGATAAACCTCTCGACCTGTTAAACTTCAGATAGCTGAACATATGAGTGACATCAGGCACAAAAGAGTGAACGATGCTTCATATAAACATTCTCTGGCACACCCAACAGCAAGCTTCAGGTTCACCATTATTGATAAAATTAGTGGTGACAAGCTAAATAAACTTGGTTGGCACAACATATTAAATAATAAAGAAAAAAAGTGGATCATTAAGCTAGGGGGTTTGTTTCCACCAGGGCTTAATGAACAATTGTAGCCAGCCAATCAACAGGGGCATTTCATTGATTTTCTGTTATATAAGGGCATTTGGTATGTGTTTTCATTACACTGATGAAGGCTTATTAAATCTGCTGAAACCAGTCTGTTTTGCCATGATTTAATGATGGAATAAACCATCTATATGTTTTCTAACACCACTATGTGCTGGCTCTTATTTTTTCAATTATTTTCGGTATAGGAGGTACCATAGTGCAGTAGCTCAGAGCAAATCTGGATATCACCGTGGAGGTTCTTTACATAACTATAGAAGGCCTTGTGGTTGTCTTTACTATGTGCTGCAATTTTCATAGCTAGCTTTAGAGGATGTGATGAGGAATCTCCACTTTTTGTTGAGGCTGATAAGGGAGTTTTTCCAGTCTTGGGACTTCATCTTATTCTGCATCAGTTTCCTCTTTCTGTTGTAGAGTTTGTTTATGGCAGGGGGCCACCAGATTGGTTTCCTTTTTTTGGAGGAGAGCATCTTGGTTCTATTGGGTATGGCGAGATCCATGCATTTGTGTATGTGTTTGTACAGTGCATTGGTGTATGATTCAGCAGTCATGCAACTATTCTGCATTTGCATGGGTGCTGTGAATTTAGCCACCTCTATTCTTAGGAGCCCAAAGATAGCTTTGGAGAAGTTTTTCATGGTGGTTACCTTTGCGGCAGGGGGTGGAGGGATGTGGATTTCCTAGGTGATTAGATTGTGGTCGGATCTAACCAGGGAAGAGTTGACTATTGGTGTAGAGCAATGGTTGCTCATATTAGTATTGATCAGGTCAAGGATGTTGCTGCCTCTAGTGGAGTAAGAATGAGCTAGTCCAGGGCATTGGAATTAATGAATTCCAGGAAATGTTGAGCGAGTGTATTGGTACATGAGTTGTTTTCCAAGTTAATGGAAGGGTAGTTGAAGTCGCCCAATATGAGTGTGTTAGGTTGGACCATGATATTCTCCAGGGTGCTTAGAAACATGGAGTGACTGTCTTGGGACATGGTTGGGGACCTGTAACAGGCTATGACCTGAATCACTGTCTTACCCAATGTTAGCTACACCTGAAGTATCTCTGATGCATTATGTTGGTCTACCCGTCTGGAGGTGTGTGCATCCTTTATGAATATGGAAATACGACCACCTTTGGAGCTTCAGTCCAAGTTCTGGGATCAAAAGGTGTGGAAAGAGTTACAGCCTGGTAGTGCAGGGGTGCTTTCTGCTGTTAATAAGGTATCACATTCCAAACTTCTGACTAAACTGGCTAACCTCAACCCATCTAGCTCAACTCTCTCATGGTTCTCTAGTTACTTCACAGACAGACTTAATTCAGTAAAATGGCAATCCTCTTGCTCTCCTTTATTACTATACACACTGCCATACCCAGGGTTCCAGGCTTGGATCCCTGCTCTTTAACATTACACACTGGCATACCCAGGGTTCCAGTCCTGGATCCCTGCTATTTAACATCTTTATCAATGACCTCCACTCCTTCACCTCCTTCTCCAGCCTCATTCAGTACACCTACAAATCCACCTTTATCACATCTGCTAACTCTATCTCACTTCTTCAAACACACACTCAAGAATCCTTCCATCTTGTAGAAAATTATCTAAAAGACAATCAGCTTATCCTTAATCCCAAAAAAAATAAAGCTACTTCTCTTTCTCCCTAAAAACAATGACCACCTCAAGGCTACTTTCTCCATCTCCTCTCTAAATAACATGATAATTAATGAAGACACTCACACAAAATTACTAGGTATGACTATTGATGACCAATTAAAATTTGACTTACACATTCACCATGCAACAGAAAAAATAACCAAAAACTTGCTATGTTATACTGCAACTCAGAATTCCTCTCTGTAGAATCTAGACAATCCCTTGCCCAAGTCTACCTCCTTCTTAGTCTCTTCTATGGTTCACCAGTCCCCACCAACCTTCAGTCCTGTCTACTCTCACGACTTGAGCAAACCTACAATAAAATTGCCAAATTTGCTGCCAACCTTCCTAACCCAACCCAGCACTGCTTACCCCTCCACAAGTTACAATGGCTTGAATTCTCCCATCACATAAAATTGGCTCAACTACATCTAACCCACCGCATACATAACAAACTAACTTCCTGCCCCTCCCTCACAAACTTAGTCATATACTGTTCCCCCCTGTGCCCCCACCATAGCTCAGAGAAACTTCTTCTAGAAACCCTTACACCTAAACTGAACATAGGCAATATGCTGTATAAATCATCTATTACAAAAATCAGGAACAGCCTTCCCTCTGACCTATGAGACATCACCCCAGCAACAAGCTGCAAAAAAAAACTGAAAGTGTTCTTCCAAAATAATTGGAACTGCCCATGGCAGGATCCCACCCGACCAGCCTTCTGTTGCATAACCTTTCGATCATTGTCAAGTCTTCCTCACCTGTAAAATTCCTGACTGATAATTGCATAATCCTCCTTACACTATATGTAATACAAAATACATATACATGTTTCACCAATAATCTCTCTACCAAGTCTGTAAAAGTCAGTGCTATTCAACCATAGTATGTACACTATGTATCTTTTGTACACTGGATGCTATGCCTTTTCTACTTCTTGTGTTAATATGCTTTTCTAGTTATTCTTGTGTTAATACGTATATATCAATGTATTGAAGCATTTCTCCTTGGGTCTCCACTGAAAATGGGTAAAATTTTGCCCAGTTGGATCAACATGGTTAACAAATGTGAAACAAACAAATAAATAAATAAATAAATAGATGAATAGCCAACACAAATATTGGCGGCAATACTTAAGTTCTTTTTAACATCATTTTTTTTTTTTGGTGGGGACTAGATATAGTTTGATACTTTTAGCAACACATTCTGGTTGATTACACATGTTCTTGGGGTGGACGTGTTATCCAAGGTTTTGTTAAAAGTATCATTAATGGACATATAAAGGACAACAAGTTTTAACACCCTGTTACTGTTAATTGTGATTATGGTGTCCTTAGACTTTGCTTAACTGATTCCAGGGCCATCCTTCATAGGAACTCTGGAATCATCTCCACATGGTAAGCCAAACATGTTTATGTCAGTACTGATGAGAAGTTCAAAGAAATATTTATTTTATCCATATGTGTGATATGCGTATCAAGACTGTTGTGTGGATTGCTGTACTGTCTGTAATAGTGGCATCACTGTTCACTGTTAATCTGTTAGCATATATTGGACTATAGTAGTGTAGGTATTAATTTCTTTCCTGTGTTTGTTGCTTATTATCACAGGTGATCCTGACAGTGGAAATGTAAGACTCTTACCACCTGATGTCAGAGTATCAGCAGACTCTGATGATGATGGTGGCCAAACACAGGCACAGTCGGGTTGTGCAGAGATTGAATATGACACTGAGGTTGACATTCAGCCATTACCTGTAATTTCATCAGACACAGAGAGTAGGCCTACACCAACCCATTCCAGTGAGCTCTCAGATATAGGATTGAGTGTCTCACCCTCCACCTGTCCAATATCTGAGGCCTACACCAACCCATTCCAGTGAGCCCTCAGATATCAGACAGATGAAGGGTGAGACACTTGATCAAGGTAGTGTTGTCACTATGGCTTCAGTGCCTGTTGACTCTGGCTGTAGCCAAAGTGAGGGCGAAGCACCACATAGGAGGTTTGTTAGTGGTATTGTAGGAGGCCTGCTGTCCATTCTTCACCTGATTCAGTCCCGTGCCACTTGACATATGTTTAGGGCCATCATGGAGAAGCAGTCACATTCCAATAGGTCCTCCAGAGTAATTCTTTGGATTGCAGATGTGGCACAGGCTGGCATACGTGACTGCCTCCACTGTATTTCCAATTCAATGGATCATATGAATGACACATTGGAATGGGTGGTGTCTGTGATGGAACATCTGCTGGAAGGGGGATGGCATCCACATGAGCATAGGTCAGCCACATCATCTGTTTAGCTGATGTGGCCATGTCTGATCATGCTCCCATAGTGGCATTACTTCCACTGCTCCATCAGTGGTTGAAGTGTCCACACCTAGACATGGTAGACCATGGTGTCATGGTCCCGGGCATTATCGTGAGATCTCATCCAGCAGACATCAGTCTAATTCAAGTAGCAGCAGTGCATCTGACCATTGGTGTGGATGTGCCAGTGCAACTCCTGGCAGAGACATTTCTCATGGCTGTGTATGACAGTGATGAACTGCCCCCTCTACCATGCACGGCTCAGACCTGTCCAACATACCAAGATGAATAGCCAACACAGAGCTTGGCTGTATTCTTGCAAACACTCACACGCCAATTTTACCTGGAGGGCTCATACAGACACACACACAGCAGTTACATGGTTCAACCATGAGGCTTAAAGATTATTCTCTCTTCTGTCTCAGTAGCCATGTGTTACTTTATCCAAATGGCTGCCTGTTTCTCTTTCTTACTCATGCACACTCACTTAACTTTTGTGTCAGCCTAGGCTTACTATTCCCAGACCCCCACACAACACTTTATGCAAGTGATGATAACAGTGTCATATCCTTGTTTTCTGTCATTTGGATTCAGGGATACATAAGCTTTTTGTCTGGGGTGCATGGCTGACTTATTGCTTAGTATATCTGTGTTTGTGATGTTGTTTTTCTAATTGTACTGCTTTCTTACCAGCTTTTGTAATGTGTACATGCCTCCCCCACTCTTACAGCAACAAAGCTGGACCAAGCCATAAATAAGATTGGCAATGGCTGAACAACAGGGAGACTTTTAAATATTTTGGTCTTACAAAGTTAGGCAGTTGATAAAATCAAAACAGTTTTGCACCAGTATTTTTAAGAATCTTCTGAGGGTTATGAAATCTGAAACTGAAATGTGTATCATTAATTTCTAACTATTCTCTTTAATGATTTGCCAGTACAAAAGTATGAGGCCAAACTGAGGACACTTGGTGACCATCAGTACTTTTGAGAGGTGAATATGTGAATCATTGATGCCTGAGGCTTGTTACTTGACAGAGAACACATGTATTCACATAAGTCTCTGCTGTTACATGTTAAAATAATTGCTGTACAAATCACACACCTTTTACTTACTTACATTACCAAGTAACAACATGCAAGGATATGCCATTCATTTGTATTATTACACAATTTTGTTTTAATACTCCAGGTTCAACACTTACCTTATAAATCCAGCAGTTGCTACAGTTTTAGTTCAGGGCTGAGTCTGTCTGATGCTAAGAGT
Organism: Protopterus annectens; assembly: GCF_019279795.1. Taxonomy (NCBI): domain Eukaryota; kingdom Metazoa; phylum Chordata; order Ceratodontiformes; family Protopteridae; genus Protopterus; species Protopterus annectens. Next base: position 1,106,344,786 of record NC_056725.1, on the reverse strand, counting down.
ACACAGCCATTGCATAGGTAGGTAAAGGTTGTGAGAGTTGCCTGACATCAATGTTACTATATGTATTTGCATAGGATGAAGGTTTTAGTCCTTTAGGTGGTGAGTGAGTGTGCTATGCATTGCCTGTTAGCCAATGTGAGGGCATATTGAGCACACCTACATCTGCCTACACCCAAGCAGCTGCTGGTTCCCCCTCTGACTCCTCACCTGCATGTGGCTGTGGAGACCTTGCCACTGGTGGTCAGATGTGTGCCCCTTCCCCTTGTTGATCCTCCTGAAGCTGTTTTCTCAGGATGATGTGAAGCATGGCACAGACTGTGAAGATTTCAGTACATGTATGTGGATTGTACTGCTAGACTCCCCCAAATGTATCTAGGCATTGGAACCATAACTTCAGCAGCCCAAACACTTGGTCTATGATATTTCTAGTTTGAGTACATGCCTCATTATGGCGTACTTCAGCAGGTGTGTGTGCATTTCTGATAGGTGTCATCAGCCATGGTTCCAGTGCATAACCTGCATCCTCCAGTAAATGGCCATGCAGGATATCACCCCTAGTGAACATCTGATACAGTTAGGAGGGGTACCAGAAATGTGAGTTGTGGTAACTGCCTGGGTTGCCAAGACACAAATTCAAGATGATTCCCTTAGCATTACAGATGACTTGGCGGTTAATGGAGTGGAAGCCCTTTCTATTTATGTAGACCCTTCCCTGTTCCCTGGGTATTGTCTTAATTTCTATATGTGTACAGTCTATGGCACCCAGTACTTCAGGGTAGTGTGCTACAGGGTAGAACTCTTTTATATTTGTGGCTCTGTAATCAGGTGTACATGGAAAATATATGTGTTCACTGGCATGTTGGAGCATAGCATTTGGGAATTGATAGAGGATCCTGGATGCTGATGACTGTGACACCCCCAACATGTCTCTGCTGGTCTCTGAAAGGTTCTTGTATCTAAAATTCTAAGTGCTACACACACCTTTGTCTCCACTGGTATTGGTTCCCATCAGTTTGCCCTTGGCCATAGTTGAGGGCAACAGAGTTCTGTATTCCAATAGGTTCTGGAATTTGTAAGGAAAGCCAATACTCAGTTTACATGGTTGCTTTATAGCTTGTTGAATATCTCCTCCATCTTGGATTGGTTGATTAGCATACAGTTCAGCTGTAGTTAGCATGACACAGTGTTTACAGTGTTTGCACTGCTTTACAACCATGCAGAGCCCCTTACTGAATACAAAACAGTGCTCTACAATATGTGCATTGTGGCGCGATGTGCACATGGTCTTAGCTGACCATGTAGGGTTTATTGAATCTGCCCTAATATGTTGATCTTACTCAGCTGCTAAAATAATAAAGATATTAATACATGAGATAAGGTACACAAAACATATCAACAGATGCTTATTCTGAAGAACAACTGGTTTCATTTGAAGACAAGACTAGAAGAAGAAAGTTGAGACTGAGTGTTGTTTTAGAAGACAAAGAATATGTGGATTGTTTAGATGTTATTAAAGCAAAGATAAATTTAATAAGTAGTCTTTCAGTAGAAATACAGCTTATAGATTGCCTTTTGCTTCAACCAGTCAAAAGTATTACAAACCCAGGATAATTCTGCTCAAAGAAAGAGATGCATAGTGGAAGGATGCCCTGTTTGTATAGATTATGACTTTACAAAAACTTCATTTGAACAGAAACTACAATATAAAGAAATGATCAAACATATGAACATAGGATTAAAATATTAAGGAAGTAATTATATGGACCATTAATTGCCTAACTATATAGACTTTTAAGAAGACAAAACCTAAGAGTCGTTTTCACTATTTCCAAGCATGCAGTAGGGCCCACTTCCCACCTCATTCAGAATTGTACATTCTAATCATGGTGTAAATTTGGTGTAGATACTTATTAAAGAATGTAGATGACAAAAAATTAAGTATTAGCTACTTTTCCCCTGGTATTTCAAAACTGTTTGTCCCTAATGCATGATTATAGTGCTGAAGATATGGACTCTATAAGTCCTTTTAAATCAGCTGAATCTTTGTGTTCATTGGAAGTGAGAGATAACTTGAATGAGCAAAATCATCAAAACAGGAATAGGAGAGAGTTTATGTGTTCTTTGGTTGATATGTCATGGCTTGAAGGGTTTACTTATTTATGTGATTGTTTAGATCAGTTGATTATCACTGAGAGTGTTTATTGCCAGAACCAGATTGCTTGTATTGAGACTGGTCTCATCATTTTTCAGCTGAAAAACACAAAGATAAATGTTTATTGGTTTGTAGTAAATGTTATGCCAAATGCTATGTATGTTCATTATGTGTACATATTGATAAATTCAGTAATTCAGAGTTTATGGTCGCACCTTTGCTGACAATATTGAGTTGATGTACTTCTATTATGGAAAGTAGAACTGTTGCTATAAATAAAGAAATCAGTAAGTCATATACAGCATATGACAAAAATTAGATAAGTTGGGTGATATGAAGCATGATGGTTCCTTTTTAACTTTGTTACCATATTGTTCTTAATCCACCATTATATTCCTAGGCTAGCTAATATAGTATGGTAAACAAGGTATATTAAGTGAGTCTGACAACAAAGGCAAATACTAGTGTAGCTATTGCCTTTGTTTCCATGACTGCTTCATTGATTTAATTGTTTTGGTGTCTTTAAGCTATAGTTATTTTTTTCACAGATGTGTTTTATACCATATACAAAGAAAGGTATATTAAGGGAGCTTAAACTAAGGAAGCCAATACTGGTGTAGCTATTATCCCTCTAAGCTCTTTGATCCAGTGATTGTTACACTTGTCACCTTCTTTACAATCTATAGTTATATATTCATAGATACAGGGATATAAAAGTGTACACACCCCTGTTAAAATGTTAGGTTTTGTGATATATAAAACGAGACCACAATAAATAATTTCAAAACTTTTCCCACCTTTAATGTGACCTATAACCGGTACAATTCAATTGAAAAACAAACAAATCTGTTAGGGGTAAAATATAACAAATAAAATACATACAATTAGCTGGTTTCATAAGTGTGTACACCCTTAAACTAATACTTTGTTGAATGACCTTTTGATTTAATTACAGCATTCAGTCTTCTTGGGTAGGAGTCTATCAACATGGCACATCTTGACTTGGCAATATTTGCCCACTATTTGCAAAAGCCCCCCACATCTATCACATTGTGAGGGCATCTCTTGTGCACAGCCCTCTTCAGGTCACCCGACAGATTTTCTATTGGATTTAGGTCTGGGCTCTGGCTGGGCCATTCCAAAACTTTGTCTCCTGATGAAGCCATTCTTTTATTGATTTGGATGTATGGTCATTGTTGTGTTGAAAGGTGAAATTCCTCTTCATCTTCAGCTTTCTAGCAGACACTTGAAGGTTTTGAGCCAAAAGTGACTGATATTTGGAACTGTTCATAATTCTCTCCACCTTGACTAAAGTCCCAGTTCCAACTTATGAAAAGCAAACCCAAAGCATGACACTGCCACTAGCATGCTTCACTGTGGGCATGGTGTTCTTTTGGTGATGTGAAGTGTTGTTTTTGTGCCAAACGTACCTTTTGGAATTGTGGCCAAAAAGTTCAACCTTGGTCTTATTAGAACATAACACATTTTCCCACATGCTTTTGGAAGACTTGATGTATTGTATTGTTTTGCAAATTTTAGCCGGGCCTGGATGTTTTTCTGTGTGAGAATAGGCTTCCATCTTCCAACCCTATCCCATAGCCCAGACATATGGAGAATACAGGAGATTGTTGTCACATGTAGAACACAACCATTACTTGACAGAAATTCCTTCAGTGTTGCTGTAGGTCTCCTGACAGCCTCCCTGACCAGTTTCTATCTTGTCTTTTCATCAAGTTTGGATGGACATCCAGTTCTTTGCAACATCACTATTGTCCCATATTTTCTCCAATTTTTGATGACTGTCTTCAATGCGTTCCATGGTATATCCAATGCTGTGGATATGTTTTTGTAACCTTCTCCTGATTGATACCTTTCAACAATGAGATCCCTTTGATGCTTTGTAAGCTCTCTGCGAACCATGGCTTTTGCTGTAGCAGAAAACTGAGTAAATGTCAGGAAAATCCTGCTAGGACAGCTGAACGTCATTTGAGGTTAATCAGAGTCTGGTTAATTGATGGCAGGTATGTACCCAAGAAAACTGAATCCTGTAATTACATCAAGAAGTGCTTCAACAAAGTATTAGTTTAAGGGTGTACACACTTATGCAACCAGCTTATTGTATGTTTTTTATTTTTCATATTTTTCCCCTAATAGATTTGCTTGTTTTTCAATTGAATTGTACAGTTTATAGGTCACATTAAAGGTGGGAAAAGTTTTGAAATGATTTATTGTGGTCTCATTTTTTTATATCACAAAAAATGGCATTTTAATAGGGGTGTGTACACTTTTTATATCCACTGTACATCTGTGTGTAATGTGCAAGTGAAGATATTAAGTGATTTGGACTATAGAAGCAAGTGCCGGTGTAGTTATTACCCCACTTAGATTTTTTTTTATTCCTGTGATTGCTTGAATTGTCTTAATTGTTTAGGACTAAGTAAACTACAGTGATATATTCACAAATGCATGTTTATATTAATAAAGATGCATTAAGTAAGTTTTTACTGTAGACGAAGCAAATACTGGTGCAGTTATTATCAATGTTGAATGTTTTGCTTCAATGATTGTTTGGCCGATCTTCATTGTTAGGATTTATGTTTTAAAGTTAGTAATGACACATCCACTTGGAGAGTAGCAAACAGCTAAAGCCAGTCTCTGAATGACATTAAGGGCAATTGTATTTGAGAATAGTTTTGAAATCTATATGCCCAGTGGTTTAATTTAGATGCTAAAATGCTGATTAAGTGTACTTTTGAATAAATGTACTGCAAGTGGGATATTAATTGCATAAAAATAATGAATTTAATGTCTGTAGAACTATATATTTTATGACTGTATAGCTGCAGTATATCATTATGTAGAATGGAAGCACATGCACATTGAATATATTTAATGTAGCCAAGATATATTTTCACATTACACGTACACTTTAACACGTCTGTAATTTGGTGAATTTAGTGTTAAGATGGTCAACAGAGATATTCTGATACGTGACAGAGGTCATGGTTGACAACATGAATTTATTATGACCGACTGATATATATTTGATATTTGAGACAGGCTAGATAACAGGTGTAGAAAATGTTATATATTTTATTAAATTAGAGTGATTATTATTAAAATGTAACACAATTTTGGTCATTGACTCACATCTTTAGCAGCAAGAATTAAGATGATACAGACAGTAACTTTGAGGAGAAAGTATGTATTCTGAAGTATGATGTTTTATGTTCCTGTTATAATTATGGCAACTGAGTGCAACCATTGGTATGAGTGCTGCTGATTGTACAGAAGCATATTAAAGGTCACTAATTCCAGTTTCTTACAATGAAAATGCTACTGCTTGACAACTTTATACTGGTGTTTTGTGAGACTTCATTTATAAATTGCCAGCTGGTATTCATAGTCAGCTGCAAAGCATACACGTTAAAAACAAGGTGTCTTGTGTATAAAGAACTATTCCATTTCATAGATACCTATTTCACTGCCTAGAATTGCTATTGCATGTTTCACGCAGCAAGGTATGGAATATCACATGCTGATCTGGCGGTCCATGGGACAGTCTATGTAATTGATTAGCCCAGTTAAAAGACTTTCAATGAACTGGATTCAGAGAGTTGTGAACTACATGGATGCTTGCTAGGAGAAAGAACCAAAGGCATATGTTTGGGCAGCATTCTTGTATTTCACAACTGTCTTTCGGTGATGAGAATCTGTGCAGAGTGAAACAGAATCACTTCACCATGTGCAGATAGCTGATGTAAGTAAGATGTGCTGTGTGTGTCAGTGGGAGAGTATAACTGTATGCTTGTATTTGGAATCAGAGCCTGTCTGTGATCCCTTGGTATGCAACTGTTCTGCTATATATTTGTTCCAGCTGCACAATGGAGCAATTCCTAGTCATGTAAACATGAAGACTTTTTAAATGAATGTGCCTTATTAGAGGGTATGTTTATAAAAAAGGACTATCTGTGCAACTTTGTGGGTGACATTAAGTTGGAAGTAGTCAATAAACATACCCAAAGGTTTTATAACCCTATTTTGGGTAGTGAAAACGTGAATGACAACAATTTAATGGATATTACATCAGTGGTGGGAACATTGAAGCATGTGGAGGTGTGAATTACAGGTTATCTTATATTACTACATATACTGTTGATTCAAATGCAATAAGAGATATTTTATGTAAGAATTGGCCTGTTTTATCTGAAGATAGGGCAATAAGATCTACAATTAGTTCAAAACCTTTAATTGTTTATAGGAAGGGTAATAACTTAAAAAACTTGATGGAAAGACCATTCAAACCCAGATCTGATGAACACAGAGCATGGCAGATGTCCAGGTGTAGGTTTTGTTACAACTGTTATATATTAATAATGGAGAACTGCTTTGTTTGAATGATTATTTATTAAAAATAAGTGGAAGATACAATTGTAACAGTTCCAGTGTGGTGTATGGGGCTTTTTGTCAGCGTTGCCCAGTGTTTTACGTTGGGAAGACTGAACATAAGATGAGAACTCGTATTTATGAACACTGTTATGATATTAAAAAGAAAAAAATGATGAATGCCCTATATCACCACATTATGGAGTTCCCGGACCATTGCTTTAAATTTATTGTGATAGAGCAAATAAAGCCAAGTAGTAGGGGAGGTCCATGGCAACTATGGCTGGAGAGAAAGGAGAGTTTTTATATTTTAAATTACATTTCACTATGTGTGTTTCATTTTTAATTTGTGGAGTTGAAGGCTGATATGTTTTTAAATGTTAATTGAGTTGATGATGTCAGACATTGTAGCTTTTAAATGCATTCAGTTATGTTTGTGCCTTGTCTGATGAAGACTTGACATTGGTCAAGATGAATGCGCTTTCAATAAATTGTTAAGGATACGCTTCCTGGCCTTGGTGTATTTTTTGTGCTTTAAGGTGTTTTTTGTGATACGTTTTTAGTTTGTGGAAATCTATCCAAAAAGACTGTTCAAATAGAAATATCATCTTTCATCCAAAGTAAAAGACTGCACTACAGGGTTAGCCCCAGATATTCCTGAAACATGTTATTCTACTTACAAGATGAACCAAAATACCTCTGTCATGTACTCTAAAATATCAACTGCACCACAAACCTTCTGAGAACTGAAGACTTTCTAACAGAATTTAGGCATCTGCATTCAATAATACTTCCCTCTAGTAGTTGCTAATGTCACATAACCTCTCCTATGAAAAAAAATATAAAATCCAAATGAATAAAAGCTGGTCACACCACACCACAATAGTAAATAAAAAAAATATTCCCCCCTGTATGCATCTTGTTTGTCTTGTCTGTTTACCTCCCCAACCTACCTCCCCAAATATACCTACTTCCCCTACCCCACATTCCACTCTCACCTGAATAAAAAAGGGCAATCTGCTCCCAAAAAAAAAAGTTATGCCCCATACATAGCTGCCCATTTTGCACACATGTCCGCTGGACACATAAAACGTAATTTAATTGGCAGTACAACATACTTTTTTGTCCTCACCCCTCTCTCAGTGGTGGAAGGTTTCATAGTTCCCTCCAAAATTATTGCGTATGCACAGCTGTTGCTGTTAAAGAAATGGGCAGCTATGGACCTTCCCTGCACCCGTCCTGCACATCCTGAGCTATTTTCCCTACTGTATTTCCCTCTTTGTACCCCTTTTTCACCACTTTCCTATCTCCCCATTTTCTTTTCTTTCAAAGAAATGAGCGTGGGGCTTAGCGGGAATAAGCACTTTTAAGCAGTAGTTAGTGGGTTTGTGCCAGTGTGTGCTTGTTTGCGCTTAGTTAAGCATCGTGCAAATCTGCGCAAACCCACTTACACCTGCTTAAAAGTACCTTAGTCACTCTGTATGTGAGGGCCCTTGTTCTGCTAAGCAGCAAAATAAAACACCTCTGTCAGTCTCGAACCCAGGACCTTGTACATAATACAATGCATGAAGTCCCACTAAGCCACGGTAGATATACAGCAAGTTGGTGCTGAAATACATATATCATGAATCAGAGTGAGTGAATGTAAAGGAAAAATAGGAATGCCATAACACACAACTTGTTCTGTGGATCTTTACCAGCAGTTGTTGTGGGATTGCAATATATGACTGTGATAAGAGAAGCAGCCATTCTAGCAGGAAATAATTGTACAGCAGCACTTTACAACCCCCACACAGTATCATAGCAGGACAAATACTGGCATATCTGATTAGGGCAGAGGCCATGCCTCCCAACTGTGCCTAATTTTCAGGGATGTTCCTGATTTTGAAACAAAATTTAGCTGTGTCCCTCTGAATCCCTCTGAAAAGTACTGACGTTGGCCGGAAATGTGGTGAATTACACCTAATGAATAATGACAATAAGTAAGAGTTAGGCACTGCTTGTACTTCAGAAAAGGTGTATTAATCCATATGCTCTGCTTCTCTCAAAGTCTCAACTTAATGGCACTAATATTTTAAAGGTCTACCTCACTTTTACCTACTTTTCCCTGAGTCTGTTCAAATATGTACCTGAGTGTTTGAGAGGCCTGGCAGAGGCAGAAACACACATGTATATCAGCTTTTCTGCTGTTACACACTGTGCAAATAGCTTTGGAAGGAGTTCCAGAAGCATAGCCTTATGTAGGAGTACAACATTGAAATACAAAAGGATGTAGCCATGTACTGGTAGCAACCAACTGTAACAATGCCATGGTTCCAGTGCTGAAAAGACCGGTGTGGTGCACAGACAAAGAATAACAGGCTAACCTCTGGCTACCATGTGGCTAGGTCCACAGTTTGGAGCTATGCAGACAGACTACTTGCCTTAATAAACTAACAGGTACACAGCAACCCTTTAAGTCCAGCAAGATAAAATTCACACAATAATACATAATGCTCTCTGTACGTCTGCACCCCTACCCACATGTAGAATATACCTGTGTGTTCAGGTTCTACCAAGGATGTAGATAGGCATACTCAGTACTGAAATTTGTCCAGTTTTCTTGAGCAGCCTGTGCTAATGTCAACACTAAAAAAGCACAAAATGTTCAGAAGAGAGTAAATTAATATTCGCAGTATAGCAGTTCACAAACAATTCATGTGCCAAAGGAATGCAGTTCAATAACTAGTTTTGTATGGCAGTTAATTGTACAATTAGAAAAGAAAGTACATACTCCCATGTATCTTGGGTTAGCATTTTGAGGGGTGAGTACAATTCTGCACTGACAAGTGTGTACTGGAAGCAGCAACATTCATGTATGAGTACAACATTTAAATCACTGGCTACACTCCTGGCTTCAGATATAAGAACTATACCAACCTTCTGCCTTAAACAACGATGTCCACAGCAAACAAGCATGATCCCCATCTTGGAAAGCTGAAAGGGTCATGCCTACCTGAGTTAGCAATTTATAGCACTGGGTTGCTATGATAGTGATTACTGCAATTACCACACAGCAGGCTGCATGCAATTAGCAAATGGTGTCCACCAATTGGTGCAGAAGCCATCACATGCACATGTGCAAATACCTATAAAAGCAGGCTGTAATTGCTGCCAACAAACTCAATCACTCTATTGCAGAGACTGACAGAGAGAGAGAGAGAGAGAGAGAGAGACAGACAGAGAGAGAGAGAGACAGTCAAAAACAAAAGGAAAAAGAAAAAGAAATAATACCAACTCATACAAAGAAAAGGTATGTAACAGATATGTATTTACTGGCATGCAGTACATGTTTTTGAAGAGTACTCTACATAATGTGAACCATTCATATGTGGCAGCAGTACGTATCTATGCACAGATGTCCTGCTTAACTACTGCCATGGACAATTCAGTGTGTACCCGTGGGCAGTGGGACATAACTGTGAAATGTGTAGCTCAGCATTAAATGTCAAACATCTGATCCATGTTATCTGTGTTTTGTACAGTAGTGTGGCCAATGGCTGTTTGGGGGATTAGCGCAAACATTTATATAAACATGGGTGTGACAGAGTAACACATGCATGATAGTCATATTAAAGTGTAGCTTAGCATTGGCAACTGCTGTACCAGGCTAGTATGCTAATCTAGCATTTTGAGCTATATATACCCCCTCTAATGTTACTGTGTGTTCACATGTGAAACCTGTTCATGTTGCAGCAAGGCCCAACAGTTCAGCTGTGAGGTCCAGGGACTTACAACAGTGTGGATCTTGTGTGTGTATGGCACACACAAACGAAGAGATATATATGTGTCATATATATTAACATCTGTATATGTGCATAGAGCAAGGGACATATTGCAACTGTTTGTGAAGGGTGGACATATATATGTTGGTGAAGGTTGTTATGTGCATATTTGTATGTAGGTTGTAGTGTGTGACAAACAAGACAGCATACAGTGCTGGTATATGACATGTGGTGGTTAAACACTGTGGGGGTTTTCCTCAGTTTGCAATGTTGCAGCCATTGAGGCCTGCTAAAGCTACCTGATCTGTGAACACTTTCAATGCATTTCTCACAAGACTGTGCGATATTATTACATTAGTGTATACCTCACATCCTTTGTATAATTGATATTCCCACCATGAAGGTGGACTGTATATGTGCCTATATGTATATGTATATGTACACCAATGGATGTGTATATGTATGTATCTATATATATCTATATATATATATATATATATATATATATATATAGAGAGAGAGAGAGAGAGTCATATATACTCAGATACACCCACATCTACTTGTTGCAATAGATTCTATGTAAAGTTGTTTGAGTGTGATGGTCATTGTGTTGGTGAATATGTCAAAGATGTGTATTTGTGGGATAGCTTAGTGGGAAACTGTCATGGTATTGTGGGTCCTTGCTTTGATCCCAACAAAAGCTGTGTATGCTGTTGTTAGGCAGATAAAACACTATGGCATACAGTCTGATGTAGTCCCTTGGTGTTAACTTGGGTGTGTCATTGGAGGCTAAAGCACTACATGTATGCTTATTGACTAGTACTGATGCTGAATCCAAATCCTGTATGTACTGTAGTACTACTTGAAGCTCTGGGCCTAAACAGCAAAGTATGGTGTATGTCCACATTGCTTGGAATCACTGTTTTGTGTGGTCCCTGTAGTCATCACAGATTACATTCATCAAGCTTAAGGTTTTGTAAGTACTGACACACAGTACTGTATGTTACACATGTAAGGCTTATCTGGGTTGCTATACCTTTGTGTCTTGTAATTATGTCTGATGTGTGTGTGGGTATGCCTATAACATGTCCTCTGTCATATGTGTATTACAACATATAACTGCATATCTAGCAACATTTATAGTTTACTACAGCAGTATGCCACCTATATTCACAATTGTGCACATATTTTGGCCACAGGTTTGCCATCAACAAGTTGTGTGATATAATGGTAATACTGTAACTGGACTTTACAAACATTGCAATGGTGACATATTTCTTTCTGCATTGGCTTGATCTATATCTGCTGTGGCTAGGTGGTGCATTGTGTTGCATACAGTGTGCCAAGTACTCTTGCATAGTCTTATATAGTGATTTTATTTTGTTGCCGTGCAGAACATGGTTTATTATATAGAGCATACCAGGCACTTTCAAGCAGTTGTGAGGTGAGCACTGATAAGTGGTAGTGAAAGTGTTTAATGTCAGTCAGCTAACAGGTTGCTATATATGGCAGTTCAGTGATATCTGTACTGTATAATGTTAAATGCGCCATATGACTTGCTCAGAGATATTTTTTCTTTATGTCTTCCAGGGATCATGGCACACCGTAGAAATCCTAGCTACAGTAGTGCTGAAGATGAGATTCTTACCAGCTGTATGATTCAGCACTACAGCCTACTATTCTCCAGAACCAGCCAAGACCAGCAGGAGCATAGTGCATTGTGGCAAGATGTTGTCCGGAGGGTAAATGAGGTAGGCCTGCATAACTGGACATATGTGCAGTTACGCCACCACTGCAGTGATCTAATTAGACATGTCCGTCAGCGTGCTTCTGATGTATGGAGACAACAGCTTGCAACAGGTTATGGGGTTAACATCCCCCCTCACCAGAGTGGAGGAACTGCTCCAGAGCCAGGTAGCACCTGCCCAACAACAACAGGAGCAGACATTTACCACGATGAAGGTTGGAGCCACCCAACAAGAACACATGGAGCATGCAGGTAACATGGCATATCTGTAGACTACTGTTACCTCTATTGGTAGATCATGCATATGTGAGATGTGTACTGTGTAGTTAGAAGATGTGCAGCCTGTTGTTGTGCAATACTGATTATTTGGAACATAATCTGTAGGCCTGTGAATGTAAACTGTTGTTCTACTGTAAGATTGCAAACCCACAGTAGCAATGCCACAGTTGTCGCCACTGGCAAACTGTCTCATATCTATGTAGGTCCCTCTGGTGTGACAGCAAGGCAACGGACAGATGCTGGTGAGTGTGTTCTACATTTATTATTGCAAATAAAAAGTGCATCTCATAGTTAAGGTGTAGGCCATGTACACATGTAACACACCTACCCATAACGCATGCTGTGCATGTTTGCTGTAAGACCACACACATCTCACTAATGTTATTAGCTGCCTCAAACATATGCAATACACAGACCATCTCAAACAAATGTGGCTACACTGTAGTGACCATTGGATAGGCAGCGTCGATACACAACATGCACATAACATACACAACTATGTCATACACAGAACATGTTAACATGCTACACATGAAGGATTCACAAACCCTCTGTAAAGTCACACTCCAGTATCCCAAATGTCATCCACACAGCACACATAATATACCTGAGAGGTAGAGGCCTATCATGGGGCAGTGAAACACTCTGCAACACACAACACATTCATGTTAGGGAATGCTCCTTATTGGCCTCCTTACAAACCCATGTAACAACTGGTTGTGAAATGGTGACTGTAGCCATGGTAGTGCAGTTCTGGTACAGCATGATAGGTGCTGGTTTGGGACACATTTGTAGCCTTGAGTGACCACATGATGCTTTATGATGATGGCTTATGATACTACACCCCATCCAGTTATTGTAACCACAGTACTACACATAGCTTTCATTGCTATACACCTCAATGATGTGTTTGTGCAAACATATGCACCTCTAAACAATATGCATACTAATCACCATTTGCACAACTGACACATATATGTCTTGTGATGCTATTAAGTGGCTAGGTCATAAGACACACATTGGGTATGTGTGATGTTTAAATTTGCTGTTGTGTTTTAGCATGCCATGTCATGGATTACATTGGCATGTCCACAATATGATCTACACTCACCATAACTACTGTACATTGGGTATTTGGACCAATGGTATTCCATCAGTTATACATGCACCACTGATCTTGTGTGTATACACATCATGCATGAGCTAAAACTGTGCCCACAATTATTTGCTAAAGACACAGAGGCTCTAATCAGAATTGGATATCTATGTGACACACAGATACACATCCAGCCATGATATGTAGACCTGTGAGTGATGGTGCACAGTACATTACAGAGTTTTGAATACTTGCACAGCAATGTTGTGTCCATGTATGCATTGCATTCCAGGGGGAGGCCAATCACCGAACAACAAAACACATGCATCAAAGCCATGTATACTGTTAGTAACAAGGACTGTCTACACTTGCACTGCATGCTGTTGAGCAACACATGTTCTGCATGCTGACATGTGTGATATGATTGATTTGCTTGTGATACTGTACCCCACCATCAACTGCTATTGAGTATGTTCTGAGATTGTTGGTGGTGTGTGTGTGTGTGTGTGTGTGTGTGTGTGTGTGTGTGTGTGTGTGTGTGTGTGTGTGTGTGTGTGTGTGTGTGTGTGTGTCTGTGTGTGTGTCTGTCTGCTTTAGTGAGGAGTGTATTTGTGTGTGTGCATGTGTGCATGTGCATGTGTGCATGTGTGCATGTGTGCATGTGCATGTGTGCATGTGTGCATGTGTGCATGGGTGCATGTGTGTATGTGCATGTGTGCATGTGTGCATGTGCATGTGTGCTTGTGGTCTGACATCATGTATAGGTCTTAAAGTGTGTTTCCTGTTTTCCTCTCACAGGTGCTGAGGTGGGGCTGGTTCAGTGCAGCAGGGAACCTGATGTCACTGACATAGATAGTGATAATGAGGATAGGTGTGTTGAGGCACAGGCTGGTTTGTCAGGGTCTGTTGTTGAGCCACCAACTGACAGTACACAAGTCTCCACCCCATCCATGCACACAGTCATACTGCCTGTACATCCATCATCACCAATGCCCTTAGCAGAGAGACAGTGTACAGTAGGCACTGTCCAGGACAGTGTGGTATCTATGGCACATGCATCAGGACACAGCAGCCATAGCCAGATGTCTGGAACAGTACCACATAGGCAGATGCCCAGGGGTTCTCGTCAGAGCACTGCTGGTCATCATGCCCCTGGCAGACGTGCCACAACTCTTACAACCACACGCATGTTCCAGGCTGTCATGGAGGCACAGGCATGTATGGAGTGGTACACTAGACAGGGACTAAGGGCACAGGGGGCTCATAACACCTCTGTAAATGACAGTACCAGTGACCTAACAGGTGCCATACGTAATTACACTGAGGTCATTGATAGATGTTGGGGTGAGACATTAGATGTCCTCCACAATGTCATGTCCATGTGTCAGGACAGTGTGGGATGGTTGAGATGTTGATGTGGACATATGCCAGAAACATCATCAGCTGGCAGTCGCCGTGGACATCCATAAAGTCATAGCTGCTCCTGTAGTGCCAGTACCAGCCCCAGCAATCTTGGGGGGCTGTCCATAGACCATCCTAGAAGACCACGTGCACGTGGCTCTGGCCAGTCTCAGCAGGGACCTGGATCCATTGGACATATGTCAACCTCTGAGGATAGTACCCAGTCTGGATTAGTACCTGATACTGTCTGTAGCACCCCTGCCAGGCACAGGTCCTGTATCCATGGCCAGAGACGGTGATCTGTAAAGCCTGCCAGGTACAGTCTGTAGCTGTCCCACAAATCCACATATATGGCAGCCACATGGTGGAACTGTGTGCATGCAGACACACACACATAAATCAGACACCTAGGCAAACACATACCCGCACACATTACATCCACATTGGCCCATAACAGTACTCTTGGCCCTCACACACACACTCACACACACATGTCAATTGTATGGCTCAATGTAGGCCTCTGGCAAACCAACAACACACCCTGTGCATATGATGAAACCTGTGCCACCTCCTGTTATCTGTAACATTGATGCAGGAACAGGCTAACATGGTGCTGATGCACAGGGTGACTTTATTACAGTATAGCAATGTTTTAATGTGTAGCATGTTGTCAGCAGTAAAGTGTAATGATATCCTTGAAGGTGTAGCTGAGCAGGCATGATGCATTAAAGCTATAATTATCAATGTTTATTCCAATTGTGTATTGTCTGCTCATGTGCCACTTGGCTGATGTGTGTAGTTTTGTCAGCATGTGTTATAGAGTGGACAGTAAGTGTGGGATGTGTGCAGCACAGATTTGCAGGTGTACATTTGTGAACATGGTTGAGGTGCATTGTCTGCATGTACGTGCATATTGGGCACATGGGCAGGGTGACATGCCCTGTATTAGACAGTGTTAACACTTAATAGTTTCTATTGGTGGCCATTATGCATTGTACTACACACATTTTGGAACTTGAGTACACTTGTGTGTATGACACGGTTTGACACTGTGCTGTGAGTGATACTGTTGTTACTATCTGTCATTGGTTTGCATTCTGGTAGCATACATAACCTCAACAGCCTGCCCATAATCAATCGTTAGATGATGGCTTGACAACTGACACGCAGATGTAGGACACACAGTAACATTTGCAGCCTTCAAGTACTATTCTATGCCAGTAACAAGTGGTATTCACCTGCACTCAGTCCTGGGACCACTCCTGTTTGGCAAATAGCTTTCTTAGGTACAAGCAAACACAGTAGGGATATGTCTGGCCACATTTGGCAATGCATACTGTGGACTATAATGCATTCTCCAGATGACACACACATCCTCCAAAAGTGTATCATACAGACAAATACCTGGTGTCAAACCCATGCTGTAAAGCTATAAGCCAAATAAAGCATAGTCATCCACTTTTACAAAACATAGTATCCCCAGAGTACCACATAGGCAGTAGCCCCCAAAATGTGGAACAGGTACCGATGTATACATAGAGCCATGTGTTAAGTCATCTCTCCTTTGATAATCACATTTCCAAAGGGTTTTGGAAATCCCTCTGTGGATCACATAAGCAATAAAGGGTCTGCATGCATATCCACAAAGTTTGTTGCACACCTATAATAAATAACCATCTTTGACAGACTTTGCTGCTTTTGAACAGGTCTGAAATATACCTCAGGCATAAACCCTCACTCAAACTATTCAACAGAAACCGTAATGATTGTATGTGAAAGGAATGACGTAGACCAGGGATCACTCCAGTGGCTAGGTTTGTCACAAGCCTACAGATGTGACCTAAGATCTGGAAAGTGGCAGCACACTCTGGCAAAGATAACAGATGTGTTCATGGAGAAAGCAGGGTCCCCACCTATGAAATAATTGAGGTCACATGTATGTATATGTATTTGCCACACAGCTACCTGACATGTAATGCACATACTGTAGTCATTGTGATATGTCATACAGTAGTAAAAGCAAAACCCATGACACATTGACCAACAGAGTCACACACGTGGAGCACACACACACACACAGTCACTAAGGGCAGGATTCAAATCCCTACTTAACTACATGACAGCAGTACACATTTACATGACATGCTATACACATTACTAGGAGCTCTCTTTTCCAAAGGTATATTTGTAGGATGATGACATCATCAGACTTGACAAAGATGAGTATAACACTTTTAAGGTGTTTCAGTAGTATTCAAAAAGGTTGCTCCTCTCCAATGAGACACACACACTCTCATACAGTTGGCAAGTGCAGGATTCAAATCCCTACTTAACTACTTTATGTACTAGAACAGTATGCATTTACATGACATGCTATACACATTACTGGGAGATTTTTTTTCCACAGGTTTATTTGTAGGATGGTGACATCATCAGACTTGACAAAGATGAGTATACAACTTTTAAGGTGTTTCAGTAGTCTTCAAAAAGGTTGCTCCTTATCAAGGAGACCCCCACTTTCATACAGTTGGCAAATGCAGGATTCAAACCCCTACTTAAGGATACTACAGCAGTATGCATTTACACGACGTGCTGTACACATTATTGGGCAACCTCCTTTCCACAGGTATATTTACAGGATGGTGACATCATCAGACTTGACAAAGATGAGTATACCACTTTTAAGGTGTTTCAGTAGTCTTCAAAAAGGTTGCTTCTCTCCAAGGAGACATACACACACGCACTCATACAGTTGGCAAGTGCAGGATTCAAATCCCTATCGAACTACTTCATGATACTAGAGTAGTATATATTTATATGACATGCTATACACATTACTAAGCGTTCTCATTTCCACAGGTATATTTGTAGGATGGTGACATCATCAGACTTGACAAAGATGAGTATACCACTTTTAAGGTATTTCAGTAGTCTTCAAAAAGGCTGCTCCTCTCCAACAAGACACACACACTCTCTCATACAGTTGGCAAATGCAGGATTCAAACCCCTACCTAACTACTTTATGATACAACAGCAGTATGTATTTACACAACATGCTATACAATTACTAAGGCACTCTCCTTTCCACCGGTATATTTGTAGGATGGTGACATCATCAGACTTGACAAAGTGGGTTACATTAGGTGACATTTGGTGGGCTACATAGAAGGAATTTCTAAACACTTTGGCAATGTGATCATCAAAGGAGATATTACTATCTACCTGGGTCCCAGGTCCATAATTACATTCTCCGTACATACTGGATTACCACCTATGTGTTAATTTGTGGGCACTTTGTTTTATCCAAATGGGATGACTATGCATTTTTTGGCATTCTGCTTAAGGGCATTGTTTTGACACCAGGTATCTGTCTCTGTAAGACCCTTCTGGAGGATGTCTGTGTCAGCCGTAGAGTCGATTATGGACCACAGTTAGCAGTCATCTGCAAACTTGTTCAGCCATGCTCCTCCCATGCTTGCCTGTACCGCTGAGCAGTATCTACTGAACAGGTGGGGTCCCAGGACCAAGACATGTAGGATGCCACTTGTGACTGGTTTAGAGTCGGACATGGCACCCGCAACTCTGACCATGTGTGTTTGATCTGTGGGACAGTTGGCCACCCATCCTGTGACATAGGGGTTAATGTTCAAGCTGGTAAGCTTGTCCATGATGCCAGAGAGGGGAATGATGTCAAAGGCCTTAGTGAGGTCCAGGTGGGCTGTGTGGACTACTTTCACCTCCATCTATGTCCTTGGTAACTGTTTCAAATAAGTCAACTAGGTTTAGGAGGCAGGATCTGCCTTTAGCAAAGCCAAATTGGGTAGAGTTCAGTGTCTGGAGGTTCCCAATGTCTCTGTTTATGGGTTCCATGATAATTTGCTCTATAGCTTTGCAGACCAGGCTGAGTAGGCCTATAGGGCAATAGTTTCCGGGTTCTGTTGTGGCACCATCCTTGTCGAGCTGGATGACTGTTGCTGTATGCCATTTTTTGGGTACATAGCCTGTGGTAAGGTTGAGTCTGGACAGTGAATGTGGGTGAGGGTGCAGTTCCTTTTGAGGCTGGTGTAAGACGCAGCCTGGGACACCATCCAGTCCCATTGATGCTGTGTTCTTAGCTTTGGAGAGGGCTGTTTTAACCTGCATGTCCATGAAGTCTGTGATGCATAAAACAACTGGATGGTGTTCCAGGCTGCGTCTTACACCAGCCTCAAAAGGAACTACACCCTGGGTCTGTACACTCTTCTCCGTTTCCTCACTGTGGGTTGCTCAGCAGCATTCACAACATCACCACCCTCAGCATCTTGCACATGTTGGTTTATGATAGCAATTGCAGCCCCTAACATTTTGTCTGACTTAAGCTTTTTAAGTTTTTACTCTTTGTATACTGCGGTGTTGCAGAGTTATTGGGAAAAAACAGGGCAGACTGCTGTTTGCAGAGTTTAAAGTGCTGGGCTGGGCTGTGCTAGTCTACTGCCTGTGTAATTAGCTGATTCTGATATATTTCACCTGGCAGCTCTGCTAGTTCTCCTTGGTTAAATTCCTACTACTTCTTTTCCTTCCTTTTCCCTTTCTGTTTCCACAAGGGCAGCACCACGCAAACAAGCGCACATGCGCACACGGTGTAAGCACGTTTGCAAGAAATTTCAGATATATCCACGGCATACACCTTTGGTTTCTGGTTTTCAGCTAGGACAACTGTAGACACACCTCTTGCAATCCTGAGCAACTCAGGGCAAACACAAGCCACTGTGCTCCAATAAGCTTACAGTCTTTCAGACATACCCCCTCATGATGTCACCTATCCTCTTCTATATTACTCCCCTTCTTCTACACTTACACTCTAGGGACATGGCTCACATGCCAGGGAAAACTGGGATTCACTATCCTTATCCTCATTTGCATAGAATTGCCTACTAATGCTTGGTTGCGTCTCTCACACTGAGCTTTCCCCCCTTAGCAACCACTACTCAGTGGCCATATTGTTTTCAGCCTGCCATTCACCTGCATGGCAGAACAAGATTTTTAGTGAAAATGCCCATTTTTCCAATTTTTCAATTTTTTTTCATTTTATTTAAAACACTGCACGTTTACGCGGCACTGCACTACGCTTAAACATCGGAGATCGGGAGAAAAATGGATTTTAAGGATTTACAACATTTGCAAATGCCAATGGCCTTATATTGGGCCATTGACATGCTTCTTCAACTAGATACATCCTTTATTTGGAGCTGTCATAGCTCTGTTTAGCTATTTGCAGAATGGTATTCCATTACCAACGAAGTACATTTCTGCAAATAACACTACTCTTACTTGGACAGGTTAGTGTTTCCTGGATCACAAATTTACCTCATTTGCATAGCCTTCAGCAGCAAATGAGGTAATTTGCATATCATAACACAGTCCGTGCAAGAGTAGCTTTAGAAGCTCTCATGCACACCCCTGCCGGCTGTTGCTGGATCACTCGGCAGACATATTGGCTTTCTGCCGTCTTACACTAATCTTAGACTCCGTGCACGCCTTCATAAATCCAGCCCTTCATCTTAAAGCTTACATGATGGTCAACTCAACAGTGTCAACACTTAGTCAGTTTTCAGATATCTGCAGGTATCTGCAATTTATAATTTTCAGTGATATATGTAATTATTTTAAGTCAGAGTTATGCCTTAGGTTCAGTATTCTTACCACTTTACATGGGAGCTGAGGAGATACTAATGTTGATAAAATACTATTTATTTATAATGCCAACATCTTTCTAATTTTCTAAATAGTTCAACAACTAAGCAATACAGATAAAACTGCTTATCCTCATATGAAAGCTGACAACTGAATGAAAAAAGATTACTGAGAGTATATGATCCACTTGAGGTTATATTTAAAATAGTTTAAGTTGTTTATAAAGTACTACAAAATGTAATATTTTCTGCATTCATATGACTTACACATTTCGGTTTGTGATCTAGAATCTATCGAATGTGACCATTGTAAAGATTTTTCTGTGCTGAACAGTTTGCTGCTTTCACTTCCTTTGTAACACATATAGCTCTAGATATGTGAACATTTGTCTGATCTGTGAAGGTGTAAATTGAATCTGAAGACAGCTCTGGATGCAACCATTAGAAGTCAGATGATGAACTTCCAGAGGTGCATAGGAGGGAATGACTTAATAGATTTTATAATTTGAGAATCTTTTTCATCCATGAGATAGGCTTAGTACTAGTTAGAAGCCTTAATACAGGTGTTTTCCCACTCATGGTAAATATTTCCAGTTCTTAGGATGCCCTACCACTGACGTTTCCTACTAGCATGACTCTCAATATGGAAGGGTGTCTTGCTGGCACAGTATGTTAATGTGGCAATCTGGCAATCAGAGGGAGTTTAGCTTTAATTTACATAAAAAGGGCAGCAACAATTTAATAACAGGTAAAAGATCACTAATATTATCTTTGAAAAATAATGAAAAATATTGTAATGAAGAAAATTTATAAAAGAGAAATTGCTGTGGCCTGGAATATGGATAACTATCATGAGGAAACTTTAAAGCAGAAAAAAGTTGGTATATGCTATTCTAGGATTATGTATGATTCCAGTTTTAAATGTAAGAGAGAAACTGATAAATTCTTAGTATAAGATGTAAACAAGGTATTATTGAAAAAAAAAGACTTAAGGAATGAATTGAAGGTGAAAGGTCCACACTATCAATATTTGTATGGGATCCCCAAATTTCATAAAATGTTAATGTTCCACCTGACAGACCCATTGTGTCAGGTACTGGGTAATTAACTGTATCATTGTCTGAATTTTTAACATAGCATTTGAAGCCTTTGGTGACTAAGGTGAAATCCAGATTGTGAGATACTGCACAGTTTTTGCATGTGGTGGAAGATGTACAGTTTGATACGGAATGGTAAATATGTACTATTCACTGTAAAATCTGATTCACTTATATACTCCATTGGGGGATTGGATGCTCTTGAATATTGGTTAAATCTTGCCCAAAGGTGTACATCATTATTTAATACATTCCTATCAGTACTTGTAGAACATGCTCCTCTGACAAAGAATGTATTTTACTGTAACACTTTGTGTATTTTACAAGATCATGGTATGTCTATGCAGGCTTCTTTTGTTCTCATTCATGCCAACCTTTTTGTGGAATACATGGAAGAAATTTTAATTTATGATTCTGATCACAATTTGTATTCACAATGAATGGATATGTGGTAGCATTTTGTGCATCACTGTTATTGGTTTAGAAGTCAGATCTGGAATAAATTATAGAAACTTATAGAATGTGTGAATGAAAACAAATTGTGGAATAGAGTTTAATTCAGAAATACAGAAACATGAAATCCCTTTTTTGGGTGTTATCATCACAATAATATGATGGTATGGTTAGTACTAAATTTTAGAAAACAATTTAGTAACACGTCCTTATTGCAAGCCACCAGCTGTCATCCAGGACACATGATTTGAAATATAGTGAAGTCACATTTCCAAAGCAAACTTCATCCTTTTAAGGGATAGCTTGCCAAAATTAAATGCCACTCCCAGTCCTTAATTCACAGCAGCCTATGTGAAATTGTTCATTGAGACCCTGTGCAGCCATGTAAATGGCTGTATAGAGGCTGATGTACCTACTAGAAGTAAGTTCAAACAAACTCTAAAAGCAAACCGCACTGGTGGAATCCTAACCTTAATAGGGTAAATAACAAAAGGAAAAAAGTCATGGCTAAAACCAAGAAGAGCAACTCCTACAATGATAGAAATGCTCTAATTAAACTAAACAGGAAACTAATAGGACTAATTAAGTCCAACAAGGCCAGTTACAAGGTCAAGATAACCTTTCAGGCTATGGACAACCACAAGGCCTTCTGCAGCTGTATCCAAAACCACAAAGGTAGCATGCATCAGTGTGCTGACCTGGTGGTCAATTATGTTGCCTTCACTGAGAAGAAGAGCATATCAAATTTTCTGGCTGACAAATTCAGCTCAAACTTCAACCCCACTTCCCCTACTGACCCTCCATGATACACCTACTAGCATAACCCCAAATATTAACAGACTAGGTCCTGGTGGTGCTCACTAAAGCTAAGAACACAGTCTCATTAGGCCTGGACAATATCTTTGGATGCCTACTAAGTAGCTTGAAACATGACCTGCCAGGACTGTTTGAGTCACGTCTCAACTATAGCCTCAAAACTGACTTTGTATCATGAGAATGGAGGACTGCAATGGTTATTCCACTTCACAAGGGAGGACCATCAGCCATTCCCAGAAAATAAGTAAGTATTAATCAGACTAGTCTAATATGCAAAGGCATGGAGTGAATTATCATGGAAATGCTTAACAAAAACATAGGCAACCTTCAGACACTAAACCCATCCCAGTTTGACTTTGTCAAGGGAAGGTCATGCCTTCTAAACCAGGTTGTTTTCTTTGAGAAGGTCACCAAGGAAATGGATTAGAGGAAAACTGTGCATGCGACCTACCTGGACTTGAGACTAACGCATTCAATATAATACCCCACTTGAGTGTCGTGGTGGTAATACCCACAGTTGAGAAGTGTTCTTAGGGTGCACAGAACTTCCCTCAGCAAGTTAATCATCTGTAAGGGGGGGAAGTTAAGAGATTATCTTTCAAGCCTGGTTAGGGTCAAGGATGCCAAGAAGACAGACAGAAATGGGAAGGCTTTTTGCACATAAATACTACACAGGGAGCATGAGAACACTGCTTACAGTCCTTTCATTATAACCAGCTCCTCAGATCTTGCCATTTTCACCCCAACCAAAATAATCTACATGCAGCAGGTAACTCTTCCCAGTCATATAACAAGCAGAGCGAATAGTTGATGAAGTGCTGGTGATGTCAAGCCTTAAGTTCTGATTACTTTCACATGGTGTAGGGGTGCCCAAGTGTAGTGACTTTGTGGATGGTGAATATTATCAACATTTGAGTCGCCATTAGGGAACCTGTATACTGGAAATACTATTGCTTATACACATTCCATTCCTGAGGATTGAATACTGGTGGATCAGAAGTGTTATTTTCACAGTCCTAGTTGTGACTTTTCAACTGTGGCAGGATTTATCTCAGAGTTGGAGTTCTGAACTACATCAATTGAGCTATAAACTCAAGGTCTGATCAATTTGTCATTTGGATATGGGTCTATGGTCCAGTGCATGGGGACTGTTTCTCCACCATATGGAATAATGCATTTACATATAGTCACTTTCACTATGACAAGTCCCAATCACTTGTAACTGTTGTCAATGCAGGTTGTACTAAATTGTTTCTGTCTTTTTTTTTATGCATTGTTTTTTTTAATGGGAAAGTAGGTGCATTGTTTGAATGATATGGGTACTGAGTTATGGAGTATTACAGTTTTATTATTATTACAAGGTTTCCTAGTTGAAAAAAGAAATAACTGCCATAGGCTGCACCCCCACACCCCTACTTATATATTTTAACTCCAAGATCGCACCAAAGAGTAAATGACAGCAAACTCACAACCAGACATTCTGCTGTACCTTGCATGCACTTCACATACATACAAACACCACCACAGTCAACAATTAAATGATTCCCTATTATGCTGTCGCAGGCGCAGGTTGTCGAATGCGTCTTTGTCTAACAGTAAAGTGCGAAAAGGTGAAGCAGCTGTTTAGCAAATTCTTTCCCTGAGAAAGAATTTCTTTGGCCGCTTTTGCTACTTTGCCTTTTCAGCACTGTAGTGCGATCTCAGAGTTGATATATTTAAGTAGGGGTTGTGTAGGGGGCACAGCCCCTCATGTCAGGGGTGCGGTGGGGCTAATGTTTTACTGTTTTGTTTTTGTTTGTTTCGGAACAGCGATTGTTTTCCATTGGAAAATAATCCCTGTTCTGAAGTTTCAACGTTGTAAGCTTTCGCTTATGTGGGGTCGATTATCTGTCATTCGCTCTTCTGAGCATGCGATATGATAATATAGACCCTATTAAACACTCATACTTTTACCTGCCTACCCTAACCCACACGTACAACTTCCAAGTACACTCACATAGCCTCAAACACTTTCCCAAAACCCTTACAAACTAGTCACTTACCTTAAATTCCACCTAAATCCACACAAAAAATCGCACACACATACACTCCACGTCAAGTACCATTAAAGCATAACCACGAATTCGACATATCCGGATTCTTTGTGGTCTCAATATACTAAAATTCAACATTTCAGTATTTCAAGATTATAAAGTGAATCTATATATATATATATATATATATATATATATATATATATATATATATATATATATAACTTCAAGAGGTATGCAGGTGGACCACCCCCCCCCCCTGCAAAAAAGAAGTTTAAAGTAGAAAAAGAGAGGTTCAAGATTCACTCTACACTTGTAGTTTTGATCTTTTTTTCAGCTTCGCGGCAATCAACATTTTGAAAGCCAACATTTCAGGAGGGAGCCACTTCTCTGTCCACATAATTCTTGTTGGTGCAGTAGATATGACAACCACATGGAATGCAAGAGGTTCTCAGTTCAGTCCCCAGATAAGGCTCAGATTTTTTTTCTTTCCCGGTGTGCTTTTGAATACATAATAACATGATTGGAACATGATTGGAAATCTGACCATAATCCTATATGTTGAAACTAATATATATGAATACCAATACACCAAACAATATTTTAAACAATAAAGGTTTTGGTAACTAAGCCTAATCAATGCAGCACAATTTAATACAAGATAATTTAGTAGTGGATAGTTAGTCTATTTAAAGATTATGATTCTTCAGCCAGAGCTTGTTCTCAGTGTTTGTAGTACATAGTCTTTGTGAGGAGGAAGTTATAACTACAAGTTTCATTGACTGATTTCATCTTGCTTGTTACAGTTCTGTTTAGGTAATTGGTTTTCTTCTGCTGTTAATACATTTTTTTCTTTTTTGAGAATCTATATTAGAAAATAAACCAAAAAAAATCAAACTACTTTGATTTGATTTATTCTAAATGTTCTGCTGCTAGAATTACTTTTAAAGATTTTTGCTGTCAGAGCAGTCATTTGTTTTTAACCAGTTTGTTAGTCCAGGGCTAGGCCTCTGTGCTTGCAGTACACACCCTTTGTGAGGTGGAGTTTGTAACAACAAGCTTCAAAGACTAATTTCATCTGGCTTCTTGCAATTCTGTTTTGCAGATTTTCTCACCCTCTCACCCTGACTCTGATGTAACATTGCCTGTTGTTGTTTGCCTCTTATGTTAATTTGAATACTAAATCCTGTCCATTGCCTCTTTGATTGCTACTGCCAATAATGTAAGAATATCAGTTATGTAAGCCATTTAAATACTTCTATCTTCCAACTGTATCACATGTATCCAGACTGCTGAGTACTTATCAGCCCACTAGTGCTGCCCTTAAGTCGATTGCCCTTACTATAAATTGTCTTTAGAAACTCCTCCCAGTATCATGTCATCTGCCTATACAAGTGAGCATTAGCAGACCAGACTGCAACATTTCTCCCCTTAGACTGCTAAGCTCAAGTTACCCTCCTTCTTTTATCTTTCTGCCTGCACTACCTAAAAGGCTTAAAACCCTTTTCCCATACTTCTTTTTAAATCAGCTCATCTTAGCATTCTTGTATATAGACACTTCCTAGTAATCCACTTCAGCAGCATTTATTATTAACCCTGATTTCACCTAAATATCATGAAGTCACAGTTTACCTCACCATCAGTGAGCCTGATAACAATAGCTACACTGAGGTCATGTATGAACTGTCTCATATTCACTAATAACTGCTAGATTCTTCCTGTTGATTATTCCATATGGGAGAAGTGCAAATATCTACTAATCTTGGAGGCCAGACCGTCTTCAATGACTGTAAACTATACCTATTATACTGTCAGTGGTTATATCAACCTTACACAACCATGGCCAGCATGTCTTAGACAAACAATTAAGCCTACTTATACCAAGTTGGTTAAAACATCCCTGCTTAAACCACAACAGCCTTCTAGATAAAGGTGCCTGGACCACAGCCTAACACAAAATACCAAGAAATGCAACACTGTGTCCTTAGGCAAAACTGGGCACCCTTGCACCTACCACCCAGCTGACATCTCTTAGGAAGTTGGCTCAGCCAGTATTGACCTGGGCACTTTTTTTACAGCAAACTATCCTTTGATATCATATATTCACTACTATTAGGAAATACATTTACCTTGAAAGACCACCAAAGGTATTTCTTCAGATCTAAGGAAGTTATCATCTCTCTAACTGTCTCTCTCTCTCTTCTCCTCCCTTATCATGCCCATAATATAGTATAATGGCCACTTTTCATATGTACTTGTTTAAGCATATGATCAAGCTTGAGAGACCACAGTGTTTCCTCACTAAGATAAGCAAAGGAATATATTCCTTGAGCTACCTAGACTATCTTAAATGCTATCTTCTCTTGTTCCCTACTGACTCTTGAGAGGTGACCTCTGTCTAAGTTACAGAGCCTGGAAGGATCCAGCCTTATGTGACCTTCTATACATCTGCAGAACTAAAAACACCCTTAACACCAGTTCAAGAGAGTTAACTTCTACTGAAACATAAATTGGACTGGCTGGCAAGATAGATGCATATTCCAGAGAATCTCTCTTTTATAGAATAGGCTTTCTTTGGATGTAAAGCAAAGTCCAGCTTTAAATATAACCTGAATGAATGGCTGGGTAGTTGTAAAAACACTGTTTCTAAAGCTTCAAGCTCATTGAAAAGGGGTTTATAAGTGGATAAATGAATATGTCACTGAGTACTTACAATTTGGGATATTACGGATAGGCTATGAATGGTACTCTGGAGCAACAACTCATTATTGCCCTATCAGCCTATAAAAGAGCATAGAATTACATAATGACAAAACTAGTTCTCCAACATCCTGCAGTGGTAATACTAACCATTATGGAATTAGATTCATATTGCCTGATCTAATTTAGGGGAGAGGGGGGTCTGACAACAGACTACTTTTGAAAGAAAGTGAATTAAATATTAGATTTAATACAGGTAGGTAATCTGTGGGAGAAAAGTAAAGTCTTGTAATGTGTTTGATTTTATTGGGTAAATCACATGCCTGGTTGCTGCATATTCATAGATGTTGATTTTGTATGTGTAGACTAAAATGACATTTTTCTGTAATCTGAATTTTCTGATTATCCACAATACTGGCACTTCCACAATTGAGGACATAGTAGTTATATCACACTTGTAATTCCACCATTTTACTTGTCGATGTATGAAGTGCAAAAGCAAGTTACATAAAAGGCAGTATAGTCTGAGCTGTAAGGCTGAGGGTGTAATCATGTCGTAATCATCCTAATAAGAACCCAATGAGTTACTTCATAAGTAAAAAGTACATGAAGGCACTGACCCTGTGGATCTGCTCCTCCTGTTAGTGTTAAGGATAAAAGCACAGACATTTTCCATCAAGCAGAAGAAAAAACATCCATATTTGACTTTTGCCACAATGGTACATTGACTTTTATACTTGCTTCAATAACATAATTCCAATCAGACTGCAATTACATACCAGCCAATATATAATTGTTGCAACAGATATTATTATTATTATTATTATTACTATTACTATTATTATTATTACTATTATTATTATTATTATTACTATTATTTTATCCAGACTGAATAACATTTTCATGACAAAGAGAACTATTTTTTTTCTGTGCTTGCTAATACAGATAATACAGATTAGCACAGTATGTGTTTAGGACTCCATTAACTACTGCTGTTGTTTTTTTCCTTTTTAACAACAATATTCAGTGAATATAAATCATGACAGTGTTGTCATCAACAAAAATAAGGTAAAGAGTAATGATAATGGTTTTAACCTACATTATGTTTATTTTCTAATGCTTAATGTAGTCAGACATATTACATGTTACTGCAACAGTTGCTTACCTGTACACGTATTTATTCAAATAAAGTGCTGAGGTTAGGGTCATTTGGATAAGTGGGGTGCTAGGGAATTAATGATCTGAAAAAAATCTAAGCTGATGAAATCTTCTTGGTGATTTAACATGAAGCACTACAGCTAGAGAATTCTACTAAGTTTCAGCCTGTAGTCCTAGGTATGATTTCTTCTACCTTCCTTCACAGTCTGTGTGACCCTGAGCATGTCAGATAAGTTCAGAATGCTCACACGAGCAACCTTCAAAAAGAAGTGCTTGTTCTTCAAATGAAGTATATATATATATATATATATATATATATGTGTGTGTGTGTGTGTGTGTGTGTGTGTGTGTGTGTGAGTGTGTGTGTGCGTGTGTATGCAGACTTACTGCATTGTGTAGCCATACTTCCTTTTCAATAGAATACATGATTCAAAAGCACTGTATTAACTTTGTATACACTGGTCCCAGGGAGAAATTTAAGGGAATTATACTGTACACTTAACAGTGCATCAAATGCTGAATTAAAAAGAAACACTCTTTTGCATTGCATAACATTCCCTAGCATTAATGGAGTTGCCTGTAGGACAGGCAATTGTTCTGCCTCAACCACACCTTTCTCAACCCCTCAGCTCCACTCTCATAGGTTCATAGGTTCATAGGTTCATAGGTTCATACTAGGCTATCTGCCCAAGGGCATTCACAAGCCTAGCCCATAGTTATGTGGCTTTCGCCACCCCTTTAGTTTGAATAAAAACTATGCCTATCATTTTTCTGTGCCTCTGTCAAGCAGTGACACTGAAGTAATCCCTGGGGTATATCTGCGATCTCCCATCCATTGGTCAAGATTCCTCTTGAACAAGGCCAGCGAGGTGCTCTGCCTCACATGTACCGGGATTTTGTTCCACAGCATAGGGAGTCTCTGGGTGATGAATCTGTCCCTCCAGCACGTTCTATTTATAACCGTTTCAAGGTTTAAGTCTCCCGCCCTTGTGGTTCTGAGCGATCTAGATTTTTGAGGTGAAGCATATTCATCAAATCTGGGTTTGACATGGCCTTATATGTCAGGCACAGGTCACCTCTGAGCAAGCGGTATGAGACTGAATAAAGCTGGAGTTCTTTCAGTCGGGCAGCATAAGACATATTTTTGAGACCCTTTATCCTTTTGGTGAGGAACTTTTGGGGCCTTTCAAGCTGCATCAGGTGTCTGGTCAGATACATTCTGAACGGGGCATTGTACTCAATCATAGGTCTAATGAGTGATGAGTACAGGGGGACGATGACCTCCCTTGATCTAGATGTGAATCCCTTCATGATCAGGTGGGCGATATAGAAGGTTTTCCTAACTACTTTAGCAACATGAGTGTCAAACGAAAGACTACTGTCAACTTGGGTCCCCAGATCCCTGATGACTTTTTCTGTGCTCAGTGGATTGTCACCTATATGGTAGCTAGGGGTAACCTTGTTTTTCCCGAAGGGTATGACTATGCATTTTTTGACGTTTAACTTCAGGCCATGGCTCTGGCACCAGTTATCTGTTTCTGTGAGGCCCTTCTGGAGGATATCTGTGTCAGATGTGTTTTCGACTATGGCGCCCAGTTTGCAGTCATCTGCAAACTTTGTCAGCCATAACCCTCCTGTGTTTGCTTGTAGTTCAGAAAAGTAGATGCCGAACAAGAGTGGACCCAGGACTGAGCCCTGTGGGACACCACTTGTGACAGGCTTTGAGTCTGACATGGCGCCAGCAACTCTGACCCTGTGGGTTCTGTCGCTTAGCCAGTTTGCAACCCATCTTGTGATGTATGGGTTTACATTCAAGCTGATGAGTTTTGGATGATACCGGAGTGGGGTATTGTGTGGAAGGGCTTTGGCAGGTGGAGGTAGGCTGTATGGACTGCCTTTCCTCATCAATGGCCTTGGTGACTGTCTCAAAAAGTCAACCAAGTTTAAGAGGCAGGATCTGCCTTTGACAAAGCCAAACTGGGTTGGATCCAAAGTCTGCAAGTTCCCTATGTCTTTATTTATGAGTTCCATTATGATCCTCTCCATGGCTTTGCAGATAAGGCTTGTCAAGCTAATGGGGCGGTAATTTCCAGGGTCTGTGGAGGCACCGCCCTTATGAAGTGGGACCACAGTCGCCGGCGCCACTCCTTGGGTGCGTATCCTGAGGTGAGGCTAAGATTAAACAGCTGTCCTAACTGTGGGTTTAATTCCTCGTTGAGTTCATGAAGCACACAGCCGGGGACACCATCCGGTCCCATGGATGCTGTGTTTTTGCCTTAGTGAGGCAGTTCTCACCTGGGCGTTGGAGATGTTTGGGGGCTACAATCCTCTGGAATAGATATCTCTCCTTTTGGGGAGGGGAGAAGTTTGCACTGAACCTGTCAGCCAGTATGTTAGCAATGTGTGTAGGTTCAGTAATTTTCACATCATTTTGAACTAATTCTGAGCATATCTGGGAGTTTCCTCCTAGGTTTCTAACATAGCTAAAGAAGGCCTTATGATTGTCTTTAGAGTCCTTGGCGATTTTTCTCTCAAAATTTGCCTTGGATGATTTATGAGAGCTCTTAGTTTTTACTTATAATGATCAAAGGTGTCTTACCTTTCAAGGATTTTGCTCTATCTTGTAGTAGCTTCCTCCTTTTGTTGTAGAGCTTGTTTATGGCTGGGGTCCACCAGACTGGACGCTTGCCTTTGGTACAGAGAGTCTTAGTTTTGTTTGGGATTGCCTGATCCATGCAGTCCTGTAGGTGCTGGTAGAAGGCATTTGTAAGTGATTCAGCGGTTTGAGTAATGTTTACCACTGGCTCAGGGGCCTTAAAGGAGACCACACTAGTTTTAGAAGTGTGAAATCGGCTTTGAGAAGTTTTTCACTGTGGTCTTTTTTGTTTCAGGTGGGGGCGGGATGAGGACCTCCAGCGAGATTAGTTTATGATCTGATCTCACCAGTGAGGGGTATACTTCTGGTGTTGAACATTTTGATCCCATGTTCGTGATGATGAGATCAAGTATGTTTTCACCTCTTGTGGGGATGGTGACTAGTTGTTCCATGGCATTTGAGTTTATGAACTCCAGGAATCTTTGGGTTAGAGTGTTCGGGCTTGAGTAGTGTTCCCAGTCTATATTAGGGTAGTTGAAGTCACCTAGTATGATGGTGTTTGGAGATACATTTATCCTCCAATGTTTTCAGGAAGGCCATGTGAGGTTCCTGAGTTTGAGAGGGTGGCCTGTAACATGCTACAAATTGCAGAGCAGTCTTGCCTATGGTTAATTGCACCTGGATGGTCTCCGATGCATCGTGCATTGCCACCAACCTTGAGGTGTGGGTGTCCTTTATGAATATGGACACGCGCCGTCCTTTCTTGGTGTTGTCCGGATTTTGGGGCCGGAACGTATGATATGAGGTGAAACCTGTTAGTGCTGGGGTGCTCTCAGGAGCCTTGAACCAGGTTTCTGTCACAGCACAGACATCGATGTTCTCCATATTGAGAAGGGCCTCGAGTGCGTGCATCTTGAGATTGAGACTTCTGGCATTGAGCAGCATTACCCTTAGTTTTTCCTTTTGGTGTTCTAGGGAGGTAGGTTTAGAATTTGAGCCTTGCCTAAAAAGGCACTATGGGGTGGCAAGAGCCTTTGCCAATATCCGGAAGCCCAGGGGTGACAGGTGCAAGCCGTCCCTTGCGAAGCAGCGTGGCTTGTCCAGCATGTCATCCCAGGCAGACAGACATTGGATCCCCTTTGAATGACACCAGAATTTAAGCCAATTATTAAAGCTGATCATCTTATCACTGTATTGTGGCATCATTCTAGGTAAAGGTAGGATACTGCTCAAGGTCAGGGTCATACCTGCCTGGGCTACATAATCAGAGAGCTTCTCGACGTCCCTTTTCATGTAGTCCAAGGAGGTACGTCTCAGGTCGTTGACACCAGCGTGGACAATGACTGAGTCGTACTTGTACCTGCTGTTGAGAGACCTGAGTGCTTGCGTTATGTGGCGGATTCTAGCGCCCGACAGGCAGCTTACTGTGACCTTCTCCTTACTCAGTCTGGTGAGCGGACGCCAGTGTGTCTGACTATGGAATCACCAATGACAAGTGTGTCTGGCATTTTGTTTGGCCTTAAGGGCTGTGACTGTTTGACACTCTGACTGTGTGGTCTATGTGTTGCATGTGTTGGGTCGTGAGGTGGTAGTTGTTTGGGTGTCTGCTTTGGTGGCCTCTGCTGTTTTGGTAAATTTTTGACCAGAGCCTCCGAGTATGTCTTTGTGTGAGTATGTGTATGATTTGAAGTTGTGATGGTACCATGTGTGACTGGGTATGTATTGTGTGTGGTTGCCTTCTCCTCCTGTCTGGTCTTGCCAGTCCTATGTTGAGAGAGCTCAGCCTCCAGTTTGGCCGTATAGTTGCATCTCTCGCATGTATTTGTGTTTTGTGGGAGAAGGAGAGGATTGTTCAGGTACATGAGGCAATTGTAACATTGCCTCAATATTCCCAGGTTCACCAGTTGAGCTGGAGAGGACACTAGCAACTGATCCTCGACATACTAGAAGTAGTAGATAAAGAACTTTCAAAGGACTCCGGGAAGTGGGTTTTGGGCTGGTGGGGTACTATCTATAATAAGAGTGCTTTATCAAGGTGCAAGTACTGTAGGAGTAAGTGCTAGGCTTTACAGATAGAGAATAGTCTACTTGGGAATCAAGTAGAGATGAACTTTTCAGTTATAGGATATGCTGGTTAGATCAGCAGTACAGTTTAGCGTGTTTTATAGCAGGGGCTGAAGGGAGCTAGGAATTGGCCCAAAACGACCAATGGACTACTAGTTTCTGGCTGAAACTTCACCAAATCGGACAAAAGGCCGCTCAGTGCTTCCCACTCCCACTGGTAAGCAAAGAAACTTCCCTCCTTCCTAATAAGGCAATGGATCAGTAACAGGAACTAAAAACAAAGCCCAGGGATCAGCAACTCTGAAACTGGACTACTCTAGTTCAGTAAAGTGGGAAAACAAGAGATTTTTTTGTTTTATTACAGAGGTAAGGAAAAAACAGACAGTAAATGCTATAAATGCTGTAAATCGGCTAGCGCACTTTAGTGTGTAGCCTACAGAAACAATTTGCAACAATTAGTAACTTGAAAGACCACCAAAGGTATTTCTTAAGATCTAAGGAAGTTATCATCTCTCTAACTGTCTCTCTCTCTCTTCTCCTCCCTTATCATGCCTATAATATAGTATAATGGCCACTTTTCATATGTACTTGTTTAAGCATATGATCAAGGTTGAGAGACCGCAGTGTTTCCTCACCAAGATAAGCAAAGGAATATATTCCTTGAGCTACCTAGACTATCTTAAATGTTATCTTCTCTTGTTCCCTACTGACTCTTGAGAGGTGACCTCTGTCTAACTTACAGATCCTGGAAGGATCCAGCCTTATGTGACCTTCTATACATTTGCAGAACTAAAAACACCCTTAACACCAGTTCAAGAGATGTTAACTTCTACTGAAACATAAATTGGACTGGCTGGCAAGATAGATGCATATCCCAGAGAATCTCTCTTTTATGGACTAGGCTTTCTTTGGATGTAAAGCAAAGTCCAGCTTTAAATATAACCTGAATGAATGGCTGGGTATTTGTACAAACACTGTTTCTAAAGCTTCAAGCTCATTGAAAAGGGGTTGATAAGTGGATAAATGAATATGTCACTGAGTACTTACAATTTGGGATATTATGGCTAGGCTATGAATGGTACTCTGGAGCAACAACTCATTATTGCCCTATCAGCCTATAAAAGAGCATAGAATTACATAATGACAAAACTAGTTCTCCAACATCCTGCAGTGGTAATACTAACCATTATGGAATTAGATTCATATTGCCTGATCTAATTTAGGGGAGAGGGGGGTCTGACAACAGACTACTTTTGAAAGAAAGTGAATTAAATATTAGATTTAATACAGGTAGGTAATCTGTGGGAGAAAAGTAAAGTCTTGTAATGTGTTTGATTTTATTGGGTAAATCACATGCCTGGTTGCTGCATATTCATAGATGTTGATTTTGTATGTGTAGACTAAAACGACATTTTTCTGTAATCTGAATTTTCTGATTATCCACAATACTGGCACTTCCACAATTGAGGACATAGTAGTTATATCACACCTGTAATTCCACCATTTTACTTGTCGATGTATGAAGTGCAAAAGCAAGTTACATAAAAGGCAGTATAGTCTGAGCTGTAAGGCTGAGGGTGTAATCATGTCGTAATCATCCTAATAAGAACCCAATGAGTTACTTCATAAGTAAAAAGTACATGAAGGCACTGACCCTGTGGATCTGCTCCTCCTGTTAGTGTTAAGGATAAAAGCACAGACATTTTCCATCAAGCAGAAGAAAAAACATCCATATTTGACTTTTGCCACAATGGTACATTGACTTTTATACTTGCTTCAATAACATAATTCCAATCAGACTGCAATTACATACCAGCCAATATATAATTGTTGCAACAGATATTATTATTATTATTATTATTATTATTATTACTATTATTATTATTATTATTATTATTATTATTATTATTATTACTATTATTTTATCCAGACTGAATAACATTTTCATGACAAAGAGAACTGTTTTTTTCTGTGCTTGCTAATACAGATAATACAGATTAGCACAGTATGTGTTTAGGACTCCATTAACTACTGCTGTTGTTTTTTTTCCTTTTTAACAACAATATTCAGTGAATATAAATCATGACAGTGTTGTCATCAACAAAAATAAGGTAAAGAGTAATGATAATGGTTTTAACCTACATTATGTTTATTTTCTAATGTTTAATGTAGTCAGACATATTACATGTTACTGCAACAGTTGCTTACCTGTACACATATTTATTCAAATAAAGTGCTGAGGTTAGGGTCATTTGGATAAGTGGGGTGCTAGGGAATTAATGATCTGAAAAAAATCTAAGCTGATGAAATCTTCTTGGTGATTTAACATCAAGCACTACAGCTAGAGAATTCTACTACGTTTCAGCCTGTAGTCCTGGGTATGATTTCTTCTACCTTCCTTCACAGTCTGTGTGACCCTGAGCATGTCAGATAAGTTCAGAATGCTCACACGAGCAACCTTCAAAAAGAAGTACTTGTTCTTCAAATGAAGTATATATATTTATATATATATATATATATATATATATATATATATATATATGTGTGTGTGTGTGTGTGTGTGTGTGTGTGTGAGTGTGTGTGTGTATGCAGACTTACTGCATTGTGTAGCCATACTTCCTTTTCAATAGAATACATGATTCAAAAGCACTGTATTAACTTTGTATACACTGGTCCCAGGGAGAAATTTAAGGGAATTATACTGTACACTTAACAGAGCATCAAATGCTGAATTAAAAAGAAACACTCTTTTGCATTGCATAACATTCCCTAGCATTAATGGAGTTGCCTGTAGGACAGGCAATTGTTCTGCCTCAACCACACCTTTCTCAACCCCTCAGCTCCACTCTCATGTGTAATGAGTGAACGGATTTCATGAATCACATTTAACTCATTCCCTCCAGTACAGCTCTTTTGAGTCTCTACCTTTAACTCCCAGTGGGTGTGGCTTGAGCCTTTAAAAATGAAGTTGCCGTCTTACAGTTCTAACAAATATTCATTGAAAAAGATCAAAAATGAATATAGGGATGTTTGCCATCATGTAGACTTCAAGATAAAATATTCTGATACCTTGTATGTTGAATGGTTTTGTAATTATTAATGCAAATATGAACAAGCAATATTTCACCTAGAGGAGCAGTAGGCGGTAATGGCAGAAACGCCTGGAGACGTCACTCGGTTGTAATGAGTATGATGGTAGAGCACAGTGCAACCAGGAACTTTGTAGCTACTTAGCAAAGAATATTATACCTTACTGCATAGCTGCTTCTTGTTTCATTCTGTACCTCTGTGAAACTACACACCATTTCTGAACATGTGGAGTTCCACAGCACATAGTACCTGTTCATCGTCCACAGGTGATGGTGGTTTTCTGTACAATTCCTCCATTTTTATGATGCATGTATGCGAGTCATAGCAATGAGCTGTGACATACTAAACATAGTGCACATCATGCATTAATGCAACAGCACACACTAAAAGGAAGGAGGTCATGGAAATGGAGAACAGTTGTAGGAATACGTGACCCTTTGTATGATCACGTCATTAAGTACAGTGCCATATCTAACTGCAGTTGGAAGGATACTTCCATTCTGCAAACTGTATAAGCTATAATTGTTGCTGCAGTCAGTGCATAAGATACTAGTATTTGAGTTGGTAGGCTCAGATGAATGTGACAACATTTTCTGAGATTTCAGTACAAATTAAAACTATTTGCTGCTTAACAAATAATTAAGATTTATATCTCTTATGGAACAGCACCCTCTTTGGAACTTACTTTCTGACCAAGTAAGAGGTTTTCAACCCTGACTAGCAATGAAGGAGGAAGAATTCATATTTAATTTATGTAAGACGACAAGTTTGTAAACTAGAATACCATCGTCAGTGAGTTAATGAGCACTCAATACAGCTCCATGTCCATAAAACAGCTCCATGTCCATATCTATCAGTTTAGAAGATTCAGTAGCTCAGAGGTCAAGAGGATCTCAAGGACTGACATCCCGTCGTAGTTCAGAGATGGTCACTATGTTGGACTTGTGATCATCTACCTTGAAGTCAGGTCATCAGCATACTATTATGAATTCTATCAGAGCAAAATAAATGGATTTTTCTGCAGAATAAATGGGAATAGCTACAGAAGTGAGAAACATGGACTACAGTAGAACATGTTTGATTTCAGTGCTGCATATAAGCAGGAGTGTTCAAATAGTAGGTAGGAAGGTGATATGAAAGAAAGTGTCTTTGTCTTCCTATAACAGGGGTCTTTGACAATACCAGATACAAGCAATATTGTTTTACTTACTAAAACTAAAGAAAGGGCATGGTGGTCTGGCGTCCTACTCAAGTAGAACAAGAATGATGTTGTGACAGAAGGAAGAGCTTGAGAAAGAGACAGACAGCTTAATATTCTAATTAAATGACCAGTCAGACTCACAATCATAGCATAGTGAATGGGAAGAATATTATTGGCAACATCATCCAAACATTAGTTTGATGTTTAATTTATTTCCTGTTAATGTTAACAGAGCTGAAGAAAGGGACAAGTGGGAACAGTGACTGTAACAACTAGAAATCTGTCTCTAGGTGCTTTAGGACCAAAGACACTGGATGCAGAGAGGATTTATCTCCTATCTGACTTGAAACTTGACTGGAAAAGAACATTCTTGACTAATCATTTAAAGTGAAATTCCATGTGACCTAAATTTATAAATGAAAAATACTGGAACATTCCCATCTTAACGAACACATGCGTAAGCCTGTAAATCAGATCAGATGAAAGAAAAAAAATAGGAAAGTTAAGTAAATTTCCCCAGAGTTATAAAAGTTATCCAAAATGTTGCTTACATGATTTCTAAAATGATGAAAGTTGTTACTGGACAGAGGAAAATTAAGATGCACAAGCATCGTTTGTCACTTTTCACATAGACCAACTCTGCAGCAGAGGAGGGAAGACCATAGGTGTACCACAGTCAACTAAAGATTCATTTACATACCAGGTTCCAGATTAGCCTCTTGGATAAATGAGGCAGCTGATGACAGCTTGTCCATCCTAGGCAGAATGTGTTGACTAATTCTTACAATAGTAGGTCACCTCAGAGAAGGCCTGGAACCAACCTCCATATGTTCATGGACTTGATAGTATGAGCCCTGAAAAACATTGCATTCACTACAGCCGCAGCGTCATGGTTGAGTTCAGTCATGCACATACTCTAGGCTTGAAAAAATACCACTTCCCTTTACTTGCTGGCTAATGGAGAGGGTTTTAGGAATGTGCATAATCTCCTAACCCCCAATAGGATGACAACTATAGTCCCATCTCTTGCCTTTGAATCACAGCATCCTTGAATGCTAGAAAGCAAATACACTGTCACACCAGGGATCCAAGGACAATGGAGAAATGTAGGCCAAAAATAGTATACTCTCCCAAAAAACAGTAAGTACAGGAGACAGCCGCAATCTGTCAAGTAGAAGTCAGAAGTACATTATGGAAGAAGAGGCAGAAGAACTCTGTTAATGTGATTGGTTTCTATAGTATTGTTGCACCACCTTTAGAATAGGGAAGAAATCATGCAGGGATCAGCTAGACAGAGATGCATAATATCATGGGTAGTGTCCAGCATAGAAGAAATGGATGGAATGTACAAGGCTTATTGTATGTTTCAGAGACTGAACAGATCTGCAAAAAGAACTGAATGACAGCACTAAATTACAAGTGAAAGTATGAGGGGATGAAGTGTATGTTTACAGTGTCAGGAACACTTTCAAATAATGGGATCCAAAGGGATCAAGGATCAGTGAAAAGCATGCAAGTATACAAAAAGAGAGAGAAAGTGTGTGTGTGTGTGTGTGTGTGTGTGTGTGTGTGTGTGTGTGTGTGTGTGTGTGTGTGTGTGTGTGTGTGTGTGTGTGTGTGTGTGTGTGTGTGTGTGTGTGTGTATGAAGAGTATGAAAACTGACAAATTAAACAACCCTAAAGCTTAGTGCATAAATCGCTGTAAATGGACAGAGTGAAAGTGGCTTTTCAAGTTGCCTCCAAAATGCCTTGCAGATAGGTAAATTAGGCAGGTACTTGGTTGTCTTGTAGTTGTTCATTGTCTATTCTGCACTTGAGAGCGGCTTTTGCAGTGCTTTTTAATTAAGCAATTCCAGGATCATCCATCTTGTGGAAGAAGGTGTTTACCTGTTTGCTCTGAGTTGGGAAGCACTCCAGGAAACTGGGAGTGTGGTTGCTTATTGATCAGAGGGCATAGGAATCAGTTTTCACACTTTTTTCTCTCTACTGTAATCACACAAGTTTGCAAAGCTCTGTGTTCACTTACAGAGAACTCTGCAACACTTTTTCTTAATTTTGTTTTTATTAAGATTTAACAATTAGATAAAGTATAATAATTAAAATATATAGAGAGAAATTAGTTATTTAAACAAGTAAACAGATGAAAAAACAAAACACAACTAAACCAACTATATACAATTTCTTAAGTGTTTCATCTGCATCTACAGCAATCCAAGCTAAGATAAGATTATCTTCTTGATTTACTGCAGTTGTACTTGCTTTATACAGTGATCACTTCTGTTTTTATGGCCCAATAGCATTTTCTTTGTTTGTTGGTTTTTCTAGTTCTGTTTGCTTCAAAATCACCTTGCAGAAGGGTGAATTAGCCAGGGAATTAGTTGCTTGGTAGTTATTTATTGTTTAATCTGCACTTAGAGCTACTTTTTCTGTGTTTTTACATTAAACAATTCCCGGAGCATCCATCTTATGGCAGAAGATGTTTACCTGGTCTTTCTGAGTTGGGAAGTGCTCCTGTGAGCTTAAAGTGTGGTTGCTTATTGACTAGAGGGTAGGAGTCAGCTTTCAAGCTTTTTTGCTGTGCTATAAATTAGGCAGATTTCTGTAGAGCTGCCCACTGAGTGGAGGCAGTTAGCAGTGCCCTGTATAGTAGCAAATGCCTAGACAGTAGAATTTGCATATACGTTTGGGATTAGGTCCAAACCCTGTTAAATGGTGTGGCATTGTGTGGAATTAAGCTTAGACAACTAGTTTGCACTGCCATATCCTAACTCTATAATTTCATGTCCTTATCCCCAGAAACTACCGTAGAAGACCTCCTGTTAAAACCCTATTGTTAATCCTAGACAGCCCACTCTGTTATAGGACTGAACAATGTGGATATGTAATTTCTAAATATCGCTGTGGTTAGATTCATAGATTTGGGCATCCTAAGGCAATGTAGCAATTGCCTCATTTTCTCTGACAACAAGTTAATCATTAAACAAAATAACATGCTATGTGAGAGATGTAAATACAAAACTTCATTGGAGGCAAATATCACACATAAAAATGAGGCAGGAATACCCACACTACATCCCTCACACACACACCACTCACCACACACACACATGTGCACACACAGATGCACACACACACACACACACACACACACACACACACACACACACACACACACACACACACACACACACACACACATGCCCACACGCACACATGCACACACGCACTCACGCACTCACACACACACACACACACACACACACACACACACACACACACACACACACACACACACACACACACACACACACACACACTGTCTTATGTTGAGGCACTTTAAAAAAAAAACCTTCCCAAATCTCAACACCTCCAAAGCCACCTAATGGCAACACTGCTCATCAACAATCAGTAAACCTCACACCAAAAGCAACAGCAAACATCTTACATAAGCCTACAGCCAATGGTCCCCCAAGAGTAAAGCCCATAAGGCAATCATAGAAGCATGTCATGCTACTGAACATAATATCTGTGAATGCAAAAAGAGTGAATTCTGTTCACCGAAATTATGTTTAAGGACAGTGGAGCTTGCTTTTTTTTCACCACTGTTGTGTGACCTTGAAGTTAGTATTAAGACCAGGATTGGGGGAGTCCCTTCACCTGGGGGGGTGCAGGTGGGCTTTTGCCCCCTATAAAACAAGATTATTGATCTGTTCATTGAAGATGGTTTTAGCATACAGTTTTAATCTTTTTTCCGTTTGCTAAAATTGCCTTGAATCTGGCAATCATATAATTTACCTAATATTCTTGCCATTGGGGACTCAGTTGTGTGACACACAGATGCCCCACTCACCAGGTTATAAATAAAGAAGATAACTGTTAGTTGTATATCTGGAGTTAGGATTTGCAATATCATGCATGCACTCAAGTCACTGCATCCCAGGTATCAGTATGAGTCTATCATAGTCCGTGTGGGTGTCAATGAACTAAAACATACCCACTGGGCTATATGAAAAGAAAAATAATACAAGCCTTGCACTGAGCAGCATTCTGTGTTTACCAAGGATGATACCACAGTATGGACATGAAATTATTGATTTTAATAACTGGATTAGTTTCTGGTGTCACTCCAGGGGGGGTCTTATATCTGTCAGCATGGGAGGACACAATCATCAGACCAAGTTGCTTTGCCAAGGATGGGCTGCACCCCTCCTATCCCTAGGTTTTCTGATATTGGCTAAAACTTTATCCACTGCCATTGGCAGTGCCAAAAAGACAAAACTACCAACAGTGTAACACACCATGTAGTGCTACTGCTCAATGGTAAGAGCCTAAACAAAAAACTCCACACCTTTCAAGCCCTCCTCATTCTGGACAATGCCGATGTCTGCATTCTCTGGTGTGAGGAGAATGCAGACATTGTGCCATAACAGAGACTTGGTTTAAAGCCATAGAAAGTACTCCAGCAGTGCTAGACTACATAGTCTTCCACATATTTAGACCAACAGCAGCACAGACTGACGCCAAAGGTGAAGGTGTCTTGATCTACATTAGCAACAAACATAGCTCAAGACTGGTTAAGCAGGAAGATACCTTGGGGCTCATCCACTTGCAAGTCACCATAGATAAGATCCCTGACCATATCATGGCTAAGAACAGGCCCTGTTTACACCCATAGAGTCTCACAAATCTTACCTAAACCTACTAGAGGTGCCTACCATGCAACTAACCACCCTAGTCATGTGTGACTTTAACTACCCCCATATAGACTGGGAATCTTACACTGTCTCATACTCGCTTTCTAGAACTGATTAACACAAACACTCTGGAACAGGTAGTGCACACTCCAACCAGAGGATCAAACATACTGCATCTGGCACTCACCAACATGGGAGAGCATTGCACCATCCACTGTGCCACATCTTCTCTAGTGAGATCAGATCACTAAGCTGTCTCATTTGAAGTAAACATCAACCCAGAAAACCCAACCAAACCAGTAGCAGGAACTATTCTAAGGCAAACTACATCCTATTAAGTGACAATTTGTCAAAATTAAAGGGTCCCCCTAATCTCAAGACCACAGCTACCTATGGAGAATTATTTTCAGTGTCCCTATACAAGCATGTGAATTGCTGCATAGAGGCTGCCATACCTACCAGTAGTAAACCCAAAACAAACACTAAAAACAATCCCCTCTGGTGGAATCCTCCCCTAACCAGGGTATATAATAAAAGTAGAAAACTCATGGCCAAAATCAGGAAGTGCAACACCCTTAAAGACAAATGATCTCTTATACAACTAAATAAGAAACTCAAAGTCTAATTAAGTCCATCTAGGTCAACTGCAAGGTCAGGATAGCGATGCAGGCTAAGGAAAATCACAAGGCCTTCTTCAGCTATGTCTGGAACTTTAAAGGTAAAACACAGCAATGTGCTAAACTGGTGGAGAAAGGTGCCACCTTCACTGATCAGGCTGACACAACAAATCTACTGGTTGATAAATTCCGTTTAAACATCACTACCCCCAAATCCCCCCAGCTTCACCAGGTGAAATCCTGTCCAACATACTACCCACCAACTATTAGCAGGGACCAGGTACTGGCGACACTCACTAAATCCAAGAATACTGTTTTTATGTATCCCCACAACATCCCTATTTACCTCCTGAACAGTGTAAAACATGACCTATCAGGACCACTTGAGGCACTCTTTAACTACAGCCTTGAAACAGAATACATTCCAAGAGAATTAAGAACTGCAACAGTCATTCCCCTTCACAAGGGAGAACCATCAACTGATCCAGGGAACTAAAGACCCATCCACCTAACAAGCCTAATATGCAAAGCCATGGAATGAATTAATATGGAAATATTAACAAGGACATTGGCAACCTACAGACACTGGACCCATCCCTATTTGCCTTTGTTAAGGGAAGTTCATGCCTACTTAACCTGGTAGACTTCTTTGAGAATGTCACCAAGGCAATGGACAAGGGTAAAACAGTGCATACTGCATATCTTGACCTAATTAAGGCATTCCATACAACACCCTGCTCAGGCATTATTGACAAGCTCTCTTAGCCAGGTTTAAATCCATACATAACTTACTGGTTTTCCAACTGGCATACAGACAGGACCCAAGAAGTCAGGATCAGTGAGACCACCACCACCAAGAGAACATTCACCGGTGGAGAATCCCAGAGCTCTGTGCAGGCCCACTCCTGTTTGGGATCTACTTCTGAGATGTCAAGGCTAACATTCAAGGCCCCTGCCTAACCAAGATTGCAGATGACTGTAAATTGGGAACTTTTATAGATTACACCCAAGACTTCAACATCTTGCAAGAGGGTTTAACACACACATATGAGTGGTGCTAAATCTGTGGCCTAAAACTCGCTGCCAAAATATGCATAATAATCCCTTTGGAAAACTGTTAACCCAAATTAATCAGTCCATCGATAAAATGCCCCTAAGAGCTGACCGAGTAATAAGGGATCTGAGAACATATGTAAACAGCAATCTGATCTTTGACCAAAATAAAGCTATGATAATAAGAAAATCATTCTATATTGCCCAAATTACATGTAAGGGTATGGCATTCAGAAACAAGAAAGTTATAGTACCATTCTACCTCATTCTTATCAGACCTATCATTGAATACAATGTCCCTTTTAGCTTGTATCTAACCAGATACTTGAAACAGTTGTAATATCCACAAGGGTTTCTCACTAGGAGAATTCAGGGCATGAATACTCTGTTTTACACTGATCACCTAAAGGCTCTGTCTCTGTATTCAGTCTTCTACAGGCTGCGGAGGGATCTTTGTCTTGCTTACAAGGCTTCCTTAGACCCAGCCCTGATGAATCTGTTGCACATGTGCAAAACAAACAGCACTAGAAACACTAGATCCAGGGATGTGAACTTAATTTGTGACATAAACAGAACATGCTGGAGAGACAGATATGTGTAC
Organism: Protopterus annectens; assembly: GCF_019279795.1. Classification (NCBI taxonomy): domain Eukaryota; kingdom Metazoa; phylum Chordata; order Ceratodontiformes; family Protopteridae; genus Protopterus; species Protopterus annectens. The sequence continues at coordinate 1,106,300,116 of NC_056725.1, read as the reverse complement.
CAAGGTATTCCCACTGTGTGGAATAGGTTCCCCATCCATATAAAGCAGACTTCATTCCTGACCCTATTTAAACAAAACCTTGACAACTGGATTGAAAATAATAAATGTCACCGCAGTCTGGTCCCCATGTCCCTTATGGACAGAAGCCATAAATAAGAAAGGTATTATCGTATTAACCTCCCTTACAAATCTTTAGTTACTTCCTTTCTAACATACCCCCTTGGGAAAGAGGCACATGCTACTCTGGGCTCAAATGATATGGGGGTGAGCAGCTAGAATTGTAAGGGCTTTAGTAGTTGTTAGCTTATTAACAACCTATAGAGCTATAAGCAGCAAAGAGAAAATGTGTTTAATTAGAGATGGTAATAGTGAATGGATAGGTAATAAAAATATAGCAGTCTGAATGCAGTGCAGCAGTAGTTTTAATGGGTACTTCAGATGAGATGAAAGATGTTTGTTTCTTTTCTTTAGATAGCATTTATCATAAGTATGGGATAAAAAAAGTATATTATTTTGGAATGTTGCTTTCCAAAATGACTATAGGGCTAAATGGTTGGATTATAACATTGGGGTGTTTTACTCTGCTGATCTGTTAAAGTTTTGTACCTTTTAAAGTCATGAGCATACACTGAAGCTTATGCCAGCTGACAAGCTAATCATATATACTGACACATATACCAAATGTTTGTCACAAACATGCATACACATACATAGACACACATCCACACATGAACACACACACACACACACACATATGCATACATATACCTGTACCATATATCAGAGTTTTATAGACTCAGGTAAGAATATTAGCTGTGATCTGCATCTTCCATTCTTTAGGTGTAGATACATAAATTTTCATTTTTTGCTTTCACTTGCCATGTATGGTTGGTAAACTAAAAGTGAAAAACGTTTGATTCATTTTATGTAATTATGATAAAAGGTCATTTTAAGCTTTTAAGTTATTAGTCAGAATTTTATACTAAAGATTCCACTAAAAGTAATATGAACTTTGTATTGTGATAAAATATCTTAAAATATCATATAGTATTTTTTCTTTGCACATCAAATCATCTTAAGTGCAGAGTGTTTCACTTTATGCCAGTAATTGATTATTCACATTAACTTTCATTTTGCCTTGAGCATTAACTGCTGGTACAGAATTTAAAACCATAATCTAAATATTGCAAGTGTTATAGGGATTATTATATATGGATTTTCCCTTTGTTTTGAATGCATCATCAGCAAATCATTCTAAGATATCTAATAACTATAGAAATAATCTATAGTATGCAACATAATCCTATTATTTGTTATTGCAGAATGTCTACATGTATTACAGCAGACTTACTATCATTGTGACTTGAAACTCTCTGACAGGATTATTAGATGTATATGTTGGTTTGGAATCCTGCTTATTTATTCAAGGATATATTTTCAACTGTTTCTCTCATATAAGGATTTTAATTATTTAAGGAGCTCTCCCTTTAGAATCATACATTTTGTCTTCTTATTATGGCCCACACTTTTCAGACATCAATGAAAACTGTTAGTAGCATGTTTTACATGATGACGAGTAATACTTACATGTAAATATACGCAGAAATTGGAACATACAGATGTGGCTTGAATACTCCTTAGATAATTTGCATTAGCCTGTATTAATCTTATGTTGATACATTTTTTAAGATGAATAAGTACACTTGTGTTGTCAATTATCACATGCATTAGACTTGGACTGTCTAGGGCTGCCAATTTATTTATGTTTTTAAGATTATCGTTATGCGTGCATGCTTTCATTTTTTTCTCTCTTGGCTATCTTTATGGAAATGTTATGGAATGTATTAAAAACAAATGCTAGTGCTACAGAGAGCTTATGTCATGAAAGGATAATACCAAATATTGAAATTTAGCAAATTCTTTGAAAATGGAGTACCTCAATGAACATAGGCATAAGTGGACAGTTGACTAGAAGTCAAGAAATCTTCTACACCAAAAGCCTGCACTGTTTACAGATTTGAGGCTAGTAAGTCATAGTAGGTGCCCTCTGAGAATCAAAGTATACCAACAGATGAAAAAAAGGCTGGATTCATAAAGGTACTATGTGTACCATTGGTGTACTCTTTCTGAATTCAAGAACATCCCTAACACAATGCTCAGAAAGGTTATGCAAAATGTATACATAGTGACAGTGTACACTTTGTGATGACATTTATGAACCCAGCCTCAGTGCTAAGGCCAGTTGTGCACACTCATTTGTGTGAAAAATGCAAGACTTTTGTTATCGAAAGTACAGTAGGACTCACTAATACCTTGATATGCCATGCCAGTTGTGCATAAAAAGACAATGCTATACTACTGCACCATATAAAGACTTAATATGTACATGCAGTGATGATGTACGTGCAATGCTGGGAATACTATAACCCCCCTGTAAAGTAGGGCCATGCCAGAATCAGCAATACTTGCAGAAAAAAGTATATTAACACACAAGTGAGTGGTCTGTGCATAGTCTCAAGCACTTATACTACGTGCATTTCTAATGTCTATTATTAGCTGACATAAACTGTGCAGTATTTATTAAAGTACTGCACTATTCATGTAACAAGTATTGTATGCAATCAGCTGTGTGGGCCAAAATGAGACCGTAATATGTAGTATGAGTCAGTGTTATATCAAACAAATAGGAAAAGGCATAAGATTTTAGACTGTGCAGGTACAAATACATGACTCCGCTATGCAACTTTCCACATAGTGGCTATTGTAGCCTAAAAGGTTTAAAAAATTACCATAGTAACTGCACTAGATTTATTTGAGCTGTTTAGAATTATAAATTTAACTATTTGCATGTATAAAAGTTACATACGTATCCCATACTGTAGCCATTCATTAATTAAGCTCCATGTGTAGTTTGCCTAAATATTTTCCAATAAATAAATGAAAATATTTTGCAGGATATGTATCTTTGCCAGTGCCTTAGCACATTCTACATGAATCAAATGTTTCAGTGAAGCCGGGTCATCTGTAGTGGCTGTATTAGACTATGACAATGTATAGGGACTCCATGTTTTTACTAAGCATAACTGCAACTCTCCAAAGTCATGTCCATGCAGGAAAATGACATTACAGCTAATAATCACCTCAGCATACTCTAAACTCTGGAAAATTATGTCTTTAAAAACATAAGTCTAGATTGTAAAATACTTGCCCTCAGCGTAAATGACTTATTTTGGTGTAAAGCCTATTTATAAACAGACTTACACCAGGGGGTCAGATTCCAAAGAAAACTGCTCTCAATGTAAGTAGTCACTCACACTGAGACCATATCTTTTGGAATCAGGCCCTTAATGTTTTTTTCATTCATAATACAATGCAAATATTTCCGTTTTTTCCATAAGCAAGCACATGGAAACAAGGATGCACCTCTATGCATAAATAAGCATATATCAATGATGCTATATGTAAAACACAGAATTAGAATAGGTCACATGATATCTCTAATAGTGCATACGTATTTGAGACTCTATGCATGCAGTTCTGGCTGTCACATTCATCATGAACTTATAATTTTGAATTGTAGGCAGCAAATGCACATTTGGAATTTATTAACATTTTGTCAACTGGATTACATTTGGAATATGTAAGGAGTTTTCCAACTGGATCAACATACATAAGTGTCCTGTCATTTTATTCTCATATAACTGCTGATATAAGAGCTATAAGTGTTATTTTTTTATGTTACACTCTGCCATCAGCCAGTTGGTATAATACATAGTACACATACTGGAATTGTTTATATTAGCATGGACAGCAGCTCTAGTTCATTAAGAAGCAATCTGCAATGTGAATGTTGTTTACATTTCAGCCATGTCTACTGGGCATGCATTTTTTTATTTCTTTGTTTTTTTTTTGTTTGTTTTTAGAGCTCATTTCACTCCTATACTTCATCATAGCCTTCTTACCCAGAGCTCCACATCTGTGGTGAGTTTGCAAGCTTCTCTCTATCCCTCAGAGAAAATGTGCTTGTTAGCTGGGGCCAGTCATTGAATCTAAGGGTGTTCTAGGTGGTCTTAGCTGCTACCATCAGCCTGTTTTTTTTTTCTTTTAGGCTTACCCCACTACCATTGTGACTTATGTTTGTAACTGAGAGGCAGGTATGCTATGGGGGCATGCAGAGTATCACCCTTCGTCAGCAGCAAACTCAGACATGCCAACCACCCTTAACTCTCTTGGATAATGCTTCTCCAATGCCTCATCGCAACCTCCACCAGGGAGCAACTCTAGGAGTACCCACATAATCACCCATTCTCCAGGTATGGACATGACCATCCCTCCTATACCACTCTGTCAGTCTCCCAAGCTGCTAACTGAAACATGGCTGGCTGGACCATAGTGAACCCCTGGATTGGCTTGCAGATCATGTTCATCCTTACATGAATTATCTCTAAACTGCTGTCTCATAACATATCAATTAATAGATTCTTACCTTATCAGCTGATCAATGACAGGGCACCGTTTGTGTTTTTTTTTTGTTTTTTTGTTTAGGGATATCTTCCCCAAAAATAAGAGTGTAAATCTTATATTTAGAGTCATCTGCAAGCCTGAACCAGTGCACATCAGGATAGAATGGCCCTAGCTGCATGAGTCCATACAAACCCAAAAGGATAAAAATTGTAATGCATACATCTAGCAACTTCCTCTAAAGAAATCAATAAATAACTTACCAGATTTAAAGCTATATTATTATACCCATAACATACACAAGCATATGCTTCCAACTCACAAGAGCTGATACACACAAATCTCAGATGGACAAGCCTATCAACAATTGAATGCAAATGCCAGCGAAGTAGAATTGTACTTCAAAGTTCTTCAAAGAAGACCAAGTTTGTATATGGAACTGTTTAACCGGCCAGTGCTGAATAACAATCTTGTAGTCCTGAAGGAAATGATACACTAAAACTACTGAAATATGCATCTTGGGTATACTGTAAATGAAGCCAGAGTTACACATAATTCAAGATCACTTGCATGCTGACTTGAGCTTGTAAAGGGTACTGCTCTTCACAAATTCAGAACTATATTAAATTTTAGGCATAGGCCGTATAAGTGCAAGGCTTACTTGCAATGTAAATTACTTTTTTCTACTCAAACCTCACACCTTATCAGGGTATCTATATAATAAGGTGGGCACTAAGATTGAGCATGCATTTACTTGCAAATATTTGGATTCCCAGATATTGTAATAGAGTAGCTTCCTTTTGTTTTGGGGACTTCAAAACCTGAAAATTTGTTTTTATTCCCTGAAATTTACATTAAGAGCAGGAATCAGCATAAATGCTGAGATCGAGTACTGGAAATTTTCTTGACATAAGCTAGACAAGGCACTGGCTGCTACCTCCAAAAGCCCAAAGAAAGATATTTATTTATTTATTTATTTATTTATTTACTTTTGTTTACTAGGATATTCCGACTGGGTAGTAGCCCAGTTTCAGTGGAGGCCCAGGGAGAAAAGCTCCAGAATAAGTACATTAATTATTACAAAAACGTTTACAGAGAATAATATTTGTAAATTATACAATATGTAGAGGATTTTACAAAAACATAAATTTAACTGAGAACAGTAATTACAGGTTTACAAAAAATAAAAAGAACAAAAAAAAACAATGTAGGTAAGAGGCTTATGGAAAAATTCATTCTGCAGAATAGAAAACAGCTTAATCTGTGGAGTGTTAACATTTCTTAAGACCCTGACCAAGCATGATCTCTGATCACACAGCTCCAGAAGAAAAATGGAGTATTGCTAAGAGCATTCACCAGCTCATTCACTTCTGCAGTCATATGAAGAACAGAGGCAGTGATGGGCCTGCTTTGTGTTCCAGTGACAGAGAGTTATTGATTTCATGCAGAAGATTAATATCCCTGTGCCCTCTTACTTGCTGAGGAACCATATGACAGTGTCACCATAATGATGAGTCTTCAAGCCTTTGGTGTAAATAACAGCTTAATGCTGATTCACCATACAACCCGGTACCATATATGAATCAAAGTGATCTTCACATTCTTCAAACAGCACGTCTATCAACAAAACCTAAATGGCTACAGGTTATGAATAATGCATGATTCCCCATACTTCATCCACAGAGATGACTACAAGCATTTCTGATGGAAGAGACATTGGCTTGAGTGCAATATAAGCTGCTTCTATTAAGAAAGAGACCACCTCAAAGGAAGAGGGTCACCTGGGAGATGGACTATAAACTCATTATACTTGTCCTACTCAAATACTCCAAAATGACACTCCTCCTAGACAACATTGGATCCATAGTGCTAGGGGGTACCACAGCCAGTGTTACTCACACATGTGCTTTTGTGCATTCTGTCCATTACATGTACGCATACCATTGGTATCCAAATGGGGAGCAGTGACTGTGAAACTCACTTAACTCTGTGCTAGGTCAAGACAGCAATCTTTCTGGAAAAGAATGCACTAGTCTATTTGTGGCCTTAAAAAAATTATGTGCATCTACACCCTAGACCATGAGACCCAGCTGTTGAAATCTGTTTCTGATTTCCGTGGTTTGAGATGAGATGACTGGTGTGGGATTACTAGTGAACCCATCTTGACTGTGACCAGAAAACCAACAAACACACGGAGGCTGCTCCCAACAGTTTGGTCCTCTGGACACCTAACATAGCCCTGTGACTTTTTATCTCAAGTGAGAGCTCCAGCTCATTAGACTACTCATCCACAGACAGCAGGACATCATACTGTGGCAAGGCGGTTTATAAACCCTGCAATTTACATTCCAGACTGTGAGTGAACGTTGTGACCACTAATGTCCCTTCAGTTAAATAAAGACCCTTCCTATTCATGTGTCTGGCTACCAAATGTGGGTTTGGAGTGGCGATTGGAATACCACATATACCTTAAGGAGGCTGAAGTAAACTCATGCTCCCCAAGAATGCATCCTTGTTGTGCTGACCCAGTCTATGGCTGGTGCTAGGAGGAGGATGCCTTCAGTGGTTTGTGGAATGTTGCAATGCTGCCATTTTCTTTCACTCAGTGTTCAAATGGATTTCTCTTCATTCCATTTGGAGAAACTGCATTGAAATTAACACCTTTGTTGGTTGTTAATGTAATGATCTTACTAAAACATAGTCCTGTCAATTTTAGTAACTGTGGATAATCTGATGGTGACATTGATGTATATTACTTAGAGATGTGAATGCAGCACTTTAATAGTAACAGTATGAATCAAAATCTAGACTAATATAATTACAAAAACAATAATCAAGGGAACTAAGGGGCCACCTTGACTTATTTAGTCTGCATGTTATATTCTGCTGCACATCAGTACATAATAACTTGCCAGGAATATATTCCCCAGGATTCAATAAACTCCATGCAGGAATAGTGCTATTCCTGCACAGAGTGAATGGTGTCCGCTTCCACTTAGCCTTAACATCAGCGTGCCTTACATATTCATGAAGGCGCACTACTGATAATAGCTTAGTGGACACAAAAACTGCTGAGTGCAGGGGGCATGTTTTAGTATTGCTTGCACATCCAACATACCCCCCACACTCTGAAAGTGCTGTACAGCACTTTCTAATTGCTTTCTGTGTCTGTGGACATTGAAAGCTGAAAATGTAAATAGTAAGCAATGGATGGGATGTGTGAAAAGTACTGTTACACACCCCCTGCATTGTCAAAGTGTCATATGACACTTTCTAACTGCTTTCAGCATCTGCAGACACTTGAAGAAGGTATTTAGATAGGAAGCAATGGAGGGTGTGTGTGTGACAGGTACTGTCACACACCCCCTGCATTGTCAAAGTGCCATACGGCACTTTCTGACTGCTGTCAGTGTCCGTGGAAACTGAAAGTAGGTATTTAGATAGGAAGCAATGGAGGGGGCGTGTGACATGTATCACACACCCCCTGCATTGCAAAAGTGCCATACATGTCCATATCTCTCAACTGTACAGGTTTTTGCAGAATGTCCAGATTTCTGCCTCATATGTTCGGTGTGTTCCCCCTAATATCTCTCCCTTTCTGGCAAATAGCAGAGGACTGGAGTCAGGAAATAATGACAAAAATTTGAGTTTAAGACTTCACATACTTCAGAAAATCATGCTAATGCAAAACCAATTATTCTATCAACTTTCTAAGTTTGTAAGAGCAATATTTAAAATCTGTCCTTATTTCCCTCCTGTCATTTTAGGCTTTGTCCAGATTTTGTGGTCTAAGAGGTGGAGAGGTATGCAGGTATGGCACTTTCACCATACCTCTCAACCGCTCATGGCAAAAAACTGGACAAAGCATTAAATGATGGGGGGGACAAATAGGAACAGATAACAAATATTCTCCTGACAAACTTAAAAAGCTAATAGAGGAACAGGGTCAGTATCAATATAACATGTAGGGAATGATTAGAAGTCTGAAACTCAAATGTATGCCATTATGTAGTGACTTCAATCCTGATATTGCCCATACAGACTTAGACAGTTGATAGAATGACAGATAGTGCATTACCAAATATGACTTACAAGGAGTATTGATACATGTAATTAAAGTGATTTTATTAATTTCTTTTTTTTTCCATTCTAAGATAAGTTTAAGCATAGCTGAGTGGGTTTGCATGCTATGGCCTTCTGCTCAGCACTGCTTAAACATCTCACAGGAGCTAAATACAAATGTATAGCTAACATTCTTACTGGTGAGATAGCATAGTGGTTAGAGTCCCAGCTTTGCATGCAGCAGTTCATTGGTTGAGTACCAAGACAGGGTATTCATTTCTACAAGTGAAAGCATTATTAATTTTTTTTTTCTTTTAAATTATGTAGTAAATGATATTTGTTAACTAGGATAGTGCCGCTGGTTCAAAATGTAAGTGTGAGTGCATATAACATGTGAAGTCACCCCTGTATACACAAGGATCCCATACAGTATAGTTATACCCCAAGGTGACGTAACGAATGCGCATAGAGGGATGTCATGTAAAATAAATCATATACACTTAATAATATGTCAGTAAGGATTAATGACATCATAATTCCGATATTTTTTTAAAACGAAAAGTGAGCAATGGTTAGCAGTGATCAGCTCTGCTTAGCCAGTTTTAGAATTGCGTAGACATAAATACTAAGTAGCAGTCCGCTCAGCTAAGCAGATTTGTGCACTGTTAAGCAGTGCTCAGCAATTACCTCTTTAAGCACTGTTCAACTAAGCTTAGCTGATTTGTGCACCACTTAGCTAAGCTTAGCATTTTCAAAATGGTCCAATGACAGCAAAGGGTGGGAATATGACCTTATTTAAGCCACACAGGTGGGAATACAACCATAACCTGTTGTAGTCTCATCTCTGCAGGAACCATGTCTAGCTTTGGAGAAGGAGCACACTTTTGGGTGCAACGCTGGGGCATTCAGGAGTCCAGGGTAATGGTTGAGATCCTCATAGAAAACCGTGATGACAGACTGCTGCAGGGCCAGTACCAGGGCTCTCAATATAAAGCAGAGGCCTGGTAACATCTGGCATGCAACCTCACCAGTGCCACTGGAATCCCCCAAACTGGTGAGCAGGTACAGCATCATTAAACTGACCTAAAGTGCAGGAAGTGGGAGCTCTTGGCCCTGTGGATCCAAGATGCTCGGGCACGGAATGCCCAAGCAGTTTGTAAGTATCTCATCCATAGCTGCACCAAATTCTAGTCTGAGTATGTGATAGACAGGTATGCATAATGTTTGTTTTCTCCCCCTACACCTACAGTGGAGAGGGCTAGTAATGCTGAGGCCCATGCCAACAGACTGACAAGGCTGCACAGACAAGCTGGTAAGTACAGATCTACTCAGCAGTATACAGAGAAATAAATAAGAAGGAGTAAATTGTTTACTGCCAGTAGGTGTAGTGAGTTCTGTGTCTAATGATTAAATAAAAGTTTGCTAGACTAATATTGATCTACAGGATATGCGGTAGTAAAGCACTGTGCCATATAAATAAAATAAAGACCTAAACCACCAACTGTTGTGTTTACTCTGGTATGTTATTGTAGAAATAGAATGTGTACAGGTTCTTCACAGCAAATATGGCATGAATTAACTGAGGTTGTTCTGAGAACCAGCTAGTATGCAAAACAGTAGATTGTGGAGCTCTAATACATCATATAAATGAAATATGACATATGTTATGCATTAATATGTGAACCTTGAATAGTAATGTCCAATGTATTATAGTGTGTACCCTGCTGCATTGCCTTGTGTTAACCTTTGCTTTCCAGATTGCATTATTTCAAAGGATTAATACACAGTACACTATCTGTCATGCATGAATCTCAGGATTACAAGGTCAGACTGTCTAACCCACACAGTAATAGGCAGGAAACAGTCAAACAGGAGAGGGTAGTTCCCCAGTAACTCAGTGCAATGAGAAATAGCCTTGTTGTTCATTTTAGCACACCCAGATACAGTTCAAATCCAAGGAGTAGTACTGAGATGTATGCATATATACACTCAAGAAATCTTTAATATCTGTAGAAACAGTCAGATAGAGGTAACAAATATTTTCTCCACAGGTCTTACAGGTAAAGAAATGTTTGTAGTAGCTGTATGAAGGGTATATAAATACACCGTGTACAACTGTCCCACTGTCCTACCCCATGCATGCAAATGACAGCAGGAGAGGTACATACACCATGCACTCTTCCTGATACATGTCTCTCAAGTGTCACACTGTCATGGCTAGCAGTCACTGCTGCAAATCACCTTGGACACAGATAGGAATCCAGGTGAAGTATGCTAGTAGTAGACATGAACAACATCAGTGCAGGGTACCCCTTCTTTGTCAAGTATGTAACCCTGACATCTACAAGCCCCCTCCAGTACTGTAGTCATAGTTCTCACAGTCTGCCCATACCATTACAGGTTGACAATCTATCAGGTATGTATGTGCTACAGAAGCTATATGCCACAGGAAAATGTAAAGTGAGGGAAAACATGTAGAGTATTGGGCAGTACTGCTGTGAAAAATAGAAGCCTATACAGTTAATGGACTTTTTTCGCTCTACCCCCACCCATCATCTGCATCAATAATTATTATTCATATACTGTGGGTATGTTGTTCTCAAAAACTATTGTTGGGATATATGTTCTATTATTGTTCATATATTTAATTGGTTGCATATTAATATACTTTGTTCAAATGCCATTATTAGTGGCCTGTTGCCATCAATATAACTTGCATGCTGTTAAAATACTTACTGTTGTTCCATTTATGCATGTGTTCTGTTTACTATACAACAGTTTCAAATCTATTGTTTTGGGTTACTTGGAACACCCATGCATGCTGTTATAACTAATTTTGAAATGTTTTGTACATGACTAGCAAATAAATCTTGTAAAACCACAACACCATAGTACGTTTGGGAAGGCAGATCCTGGCAGATCCACCTGTCCCGCCTCACATCTGGGACCCAACCTGGAACATCCTCCTCCCCTGGCCCTGCACCACCTTCTGGTGGAACCACATCAGAGGATGGTCATGGGCACAGAGAGGAGTCCTTCACCTGCAACAAGTTCCAAGGTATGATACGCAGCTTCATCCACTCCGAGTTGGATGGACTGCTGCACCAGATTGAGGGTTGCCTGGTGCACCTGGAGGAGCAGGCTGCCCCTGTTATTCAGCCCCCAGCACAGCCACTTTTGGAGCCATGAAGGTGCAGTGGTGACTGCCCATGGATGGGGAGCTTATTCCCACTGTATCCATTTGGGGTGCTTAGTCCCACTGTATCCATTTGGGGACTCATGGGCCTCTGATTCCCAACCACCCTCCCCATCTAAGGTTTTTACCCCCTCATGTGTCATATACCACCCCTGTCTGCTGTTTTGTGTTTTGTATGTCTGCAAATGCAACCTATCCTACCCAACCTACCCCCAAACATACCAACAGCCCTTCCCCAACATCCCAGTCTCAGCTTAAAAAAGGGGCATCTGTCCCACACAAAAATATTGCCTCATACATAGCTGTACATTTTGCCACCATGTCCAATGACATAAAGCAATCTACAACCAAATTACTCTACAAATGTATGTTGCCAGCACACCTTCTTGTGGATTGTGAGGCAGTAAATTCCAAATTTTCTACATCAGTCACAGTTGTTGCTGCAGAAGACATGTAGAGCTATGGTCCTTTTCTATACACATCCTATACAAGCCTAGCTGCTTGTCCTAAAGTTTTACCCCCTGCTTGGCCCCATTTCACCAGTTTCCTATCACCCTTTTTTTTCTTTTCTTCATTTAAAATTAGCGTGGGTATAAGTGGGAATAGGCGGGGGTCTATATTAGATCAGTGAACGCTTAAAAAAGCGAACACTGATTGATCGAACTTATGTAAGCAAGAGCTTACAATCTTGAACTGTCAGAGCAGCGATTTTTTTCTTAGGGAAAAAATTGCTGATCCAAAACATATACACACAACACAGGCACATCAAACAAACAGCAATCCACACCCATACACCTAAAATCTGACACCTAACCCTACACTAAACTATACACACACCACTAACTATCCACTTACCTTAACCCAAACCCTAACCCTAAGGTCCGTCACTATTGCACACTCACCTCATCTGGTCCCTAACCCTAACTCACCTAACCCACCCTAACCCTCACGTCCACACAATCGCACACATACCTAACCCGTGCCCTAACCCTAACTCACCTAACCCACCCTAACACTCAGATCCACAAAATCGCACACTTACCTGAATCCGACCCATAACTTTCCACCACAGCACTGAAAATACTGAAGCAACAGAAATGGACAACCAAATTCTTTCCCTAGGAAACATTCGAGTTTCTGTTGCTTTGATATTTTAAACATTCGCTTAAATAAGTTAGATCAATCAGCGTTCGCATTTTTAAGCATTCACTGATCTAATATAGACCCAATAAGTGCCTCTAAATGAAGCTAAGAGGAAATAACCATCTCTTAGCATTGTTTAGCTTCATGCAACACCACTCAAACCCACATACAACTGCTTAAAAGTTTTTTAATCACTCTGTCTCCATCAGCCCTTGTTCTGCCCAGCAACAAAATAATCAGCCCTGCCAAGTCTTGAATGCAGGACCCTGTGAACTACAATCACAGCAATGCATATATATATATACTCAACCTCTTACTGCAAGACATCTGCAAAATTGCAAAATGCCTGACAAAGTGGGGGGATAAAGGGCAAACAATAGTGACATATTTGAAATATGGCTGCTATAAGCATAGACATCTGCTAGACTAGCATGGTTTGTTTTAACATATATTTTGTGATAGATTTGAGGCCTGAAACACAAATAATTGTCATAATTTAGTGATGTCAATGCTCACATCATCCCAGTGATTTGCCAGAAACCCACAACTGTTATGGGGAACAGACAAAAGAGATGAACCATGTATCTGGACAGTGCATAGAAATCTAGACAGTGGAGAGGTATGACTGCAGTCATGTAACAGGAGGGAAAAACACTGAGAGCTGCCAAACATTTCATGCAGCACCTTCTGAACTACAGTCAGACCAACACAACACTACCCCAAATCAGCTCTGGGGAATTACTCATGCATTTGCAAATATATCATGCACTACAGGGATGTAACTGTAGGGAAAAGCAAACATCAGTGAGAAATGGTCCACCCACAGCCATTTGCACCAGAGTCACAGCACCATACCAGTACCCCAACTGAACTGTAGAGTATAACGACTGTTTGAATAAACATATTCTGATTGCCAGTCACACACCACACCAACATATACTGCCCCAAGTCACAGTGTACTGGGAATCCAGAGGTGTTACAGGACATTTCTCAGTCTGCTCCTACAAACATATACAGCTGATAGACCACCAGCGGCTGTAGCAGCATGCAGAGTCAGATACAAAAGGATCTATGACACTCACATCTTCCCCTCTCCCTACACAGACCAACATTTACACACTACACTGCTACACAATCTTAACAGTCAGGTAACAATGGCCAGACATACATAGCGCTCAACTGTACAGATTTCCACAGACTGTCAAGGATGTGGAACCATATTTATAGCTACTGCCTCGCACCACTTCTGCTAAGTCATCGGGATGATATCAGAAGTGAAGACACTAAATAATGATATACCATACCTCTGAACATCTTACTGCAAGACATCTGGGCAATGTCTGACATACTTTGGGGACAGGGGCCCGAAAAGAGGGAGATATCTCACATAATGGTGTTACAAATTGAAACAGTTGCTGGTGTGGTATGGGTTGTTGTAACATAACTTATCTGAAGGATATGACGTCTGAAACACAAATGGATGTCAACATTTACTGACTTCAGTCCTCACATTATCCTACTGATTTCTCAAAAACAGAAATTGTCAGAGGAACAGACCAAACATAAGAGGCAAAACTCTGGGCTTTCTGTGGAAATCCGGACAGTTGAGAGGTATGTTATAGACATATCACTGTCAGACATCAAGTCATGCAGAAAATGTTTGTGCAGACAAACCCTGATATTCATCGTGTTTCACTGTTGCAGTCATTACACTTGGGTTATCCTGCTGGCAGGCTACCCTCAGTCGGCCCAAATTCCAAAGTCCTGGTCTGGCGTCGGTTGCTGTAAATCTTCCCTGATGTCAGTGCGCCAGGGGTATATACGATGCAGCCAACGCCATTTTCTTCAGTCTTTCTTGCTGCATGAAAAGCAGTTCACAAGTGCCGGTCGGCAGACTCCTGAGATTTTTGAAATTTAATTTCAGAACCGAAGTCTTCAATAAAGCTAAGTACCCCGTTGGGGAAACTTTTTCTTGCTCCAGACCGATGTCAGTAAAGTTAACAATTGTATTTCTTGTGGGAAGCAAATACCTCATAAGGATTTTCACTCTTACTCTATTCCTTGCCTAGGCCCTGATCACGATGTTGTTAGTTGTCGGTTTTGTGCTAGATTCAACCAACGCACTATTAAGCATCAGTTTAATTTTGCTTTACATTACTTTGGCCGAAGATTTAACTACATAATGCCGTCAGAACAACCGATGACCGGAATTCATAAAAAATGCAAAGACAAAGAAAGGGACAGGCATCTGAGGTCCAAAACCGATGATGAAGACTCTTCTAGGCCAGTCGCCGGTTCGCCGGTTCTCAGTGAGGCACTTTCGCAGCCCCTGACACCCGCTACCTCAGAGCCACAGGCCGCTTCCGACTTGCACGTGGAGACAACTAGGCCTCTGGAAACTCAAGGTACTGGGCCTACGGAAACTATTCTCTCAGATGGGTCCGGAGCCACTGAGCAGGCTTCAGCTTCTGAGGGTGTTTTCAGACCTACACAGCTTACTATCAAGTCCACTTTAGCAGCCAAGGCAAAGTCTAAAATGCCATTAAAGACAAAGAAACAAGTACAGCATTCTCCTGGACAGTCATCCATGCCAAAGAAACAGATGCTTAAAATGGCCGAGGACCTAATTACTTTGATCAGGGGTTCCCATCCCCCTCCTGATAAAAGGCCAAGGCAAGACACAGACTATGACTTCTTTGACCAGGTTTCTATTTCCTCTGATTCCTCTTCAGAACAGGGATATTCTCTTCCTCCCTATGAGGACTCTAATGCTGAAGAATCTATCCCTTCAGCCTTTCCTTCTGAGGATTACTCTTTTGGGGAAACCCTGCACAACATGAGGGAGCATTTCCATTGGGAGAGCCAGGATTATTCAGAATCCAAGAAAAGGCTCAGAGACTTTCTTTTACTGCCTCAGCACAGGCCCCTTGCTATCCCCCCTGTACTAGATATTATTGATGATGTTTTTTATGAATCCAGTTTGTCTCCTGGTTCTTTACCCCCTGCACCAGTCAAGCAAGATAGCTACTACAGGGTCCCAGACTCTCATAAATTTCTTTATAAAAACCCCGCTGCTGACCCAGAAACAATTTCTCAGGGTCCCAAAGGAGTCAATGCTTCCACTGCAAAAAAAAAAACCCTGTTCCCTCTTATAGGGATTCTAGAGCACTGGATAGATGGGGGAAACAGTTTACACTTCTGCTACTTTAGCTGTAAGGGCTTTAAACTGCCAGTTTCACATGCTTAAATATCAACAGTACCTCATGTCTTTGTTAAAACAGAAAATGGTTACAAATTCAGAAAGTCCCGACAATAAGGAAATGCAGGAATTATTGCATGCAGCTGAACAAGTGGGAAAGTATACTCTGCAATGTGGTTTTGATTCATTAGAAGCTTCTTGCAGAGCTGCAGTTACAGGCTCTGTCATTCAAAGGCATGCTTGGTTAAAAGAACAAAGTTTACCTGATCATGTTAAAGCAAAATTATTGGATGTTCCATTACAGCATGATACTTTGTTTGGTGTTAAGGTAGAAGAGGTGTTAAAGAAAATGTAGGAGAAAGCAAAATCAATGGAGACAGTAAAGGATTTCTTACAGGTTCAGCCACCTAGATTTAGCAGGAACTGGCCTTCTAAAAATTGGTCCTTTCCAGTGTCAGACAGGCCACAAAAAGGCAGATACAGATGCCCAAGAGGCAGATCTCAGCCCCAATGCTCAAACAGACCTAAACAATGGGGTGCTTCAGTCCCCCAAATGTAGAGAAGACAAATCACAACCTTATAGGAAACAGTCTCAATGACTTCCCTCTACAAAAGCCAAGCACTTACCTTTTGACAGCACCCTTAGGGGGAAAACTAGCACTTATCTCACAAAATTGGTGCATGATCACCCAGGACAAATGGGTACTGAATATTGTTTCTCAGGGTTACAGGTTCCACTTTCACACCCTACCAAGGTCAAAAGGTATGCCAGACATGCCACAAAACCAATGGGCAGAGGCACAAAAACTAATTTCTGCTCTCCTGGACATGAGCGCTATACAAAAAGTACCACAGCAAGAACAGGGGCAATGATTTTACTCAGACATTGTTTTGTACAGAGAAAGGACAAAGCCTGGAGACCAATACTGGACCTGTCAATTTTAAATACTTTCCTGGATGTTCCAAAATTCAAAATGTTGACACTGCAGCAACTTCTACCCATGCTGGGCAAGAAGGCTTGGCTAGTTACTTTGGACCTCAAATAGGCATACCTGCATGTTCCAATCAGACAATCTTGCAGAAGATACCTCAAATTTATAGCTGGCTCAATGCATTACCAATTCTCTGCACTGCCCTTTGGCTTATCTACTGCGCCCAGGGTCTTCACAAAATGCCTGGCACCAGTAATTTCATTTTTCAGACAAAAAGGAATTCAAATATATCTCTACTTGGATGACTGCCTTATTCAAGCAGAGAGCAAGGACATTCTACTAAAGAATTTGGCGTTTGTAAAATAATTACTAATTTGCTTAGGGTACACAGTAAACGAAAATAAATCAAAACTAGTGCTTTCTCAAGAGATAATATTCCTGGGTGCAAGCTTAAATACAACTGCCCAGATGGCTTATCTCACGCCAGACAAGCAAAGGCAACTAACTCATTCCTTTCAAATGATGGCAACAAAGACCCAGCTACCTGCAAGAAAAATTCTGCAGGCTTTGGGCTTACTGGCATCTTGCATCCTGCTAATTCCATATGCAAGACTGCATATGAGGAAGCTACAATGGTACCTAAAAAGTGATTGTACTCAACATTGCCACAGCCTGGAAACAATAATAACTCTTATTCCCTGCCTGCAACAGGAGTTTCGATGGTGGGCACTGGCCTGTCACCACAGCAAGGGACAGCCTTTCACTTTACCCACAGCCAAGCAGACACTAACAACAGATGCATCAGATTATACCTGGGGGGCACACATGACAGGAAAATGTATTCAGGGCACGTGGCCCATGGAACAAATGCATCTTCACATCAATCAAAAAGAGATGCTAGCTGTAGAGAATGCCCTGACAGCCTTCAAGGATCTACTACATCCAGGACAGCTATTACTAAAGATGGACAATACTACAGTTATGTGGTACATAAACAAGCAAGGGGGCACACATTCCTACCCCCTCTGCAAGCAAGCCATGACTTTGTGGAACACAGCACTGACCTATCAAGTACATCTGCAGGCACAATTCCTGTCAGGAAAAAAAAATACTCTGGCAGACGAACTAAGCAGAAACCTCATGGACCCTTACGAGTGGAAACTAAATCCACAGGTCTTCAGCATGATAACAAGGAAATGGGGATGCCCAGACATGGATCTCTTTGCCTCCCCTCACAATTACCAACTACAGAGATTCTGCACAAGGACTTATCACTCCCAAGCATGGGAAGTGGATGCTCTATCTTTCAGCTGGAAAACCCTAACAGTTTATGCCTTTACACCACTGCCTTTCCTTGCCAAGGTGCTCCTAAAAGTCAGACAAGAGAAGCCAAAAATGATTTTGAATGCCCCTGACTGGCCATGCCAGCACTGGTACCCAATCCTAAAGAGCTTGTCTCAAGGCCCAGCCTGGAATTTACCTCTAATTCCTCATCTTCTGACTCAACAAACCAACAGATCCTGCACAGCCAACTCAAAACCTTAAATCTGGCTGCATGGCGGATAATATAGCCACTCAGAACACACCTCTCTCTAAAGCTGTTATGAATGTCATTTTGGAAGCCAGGAGGTCCAGCACCAGGAAATCTTATGCAGAAAAAATGGAAGAGATTCTGTGCTTGGAATCAGGCACAAGGAATTGAACCGCTTGTTCCAAATATTCCTCAGATTTTACAATACATAACTGAGATGCTGGACAAAGGTTTATCCTTCTCATCAATTAAGATCCATGCCTCTGCCATTTCAGCTCATTACAATAGGGAACCTCCTATTTTCTCTCACCCACTGCTAAGACAGTACCTCAGAGGGGCAAAAAACATAAGACCCCCAAGGAGAGCACCAATACCTACATGGGACCTCAACTTTGTCTTAGAAAAGCTCACACTACCTCCTTTTGAGCCAGCCAATACAGCTGACATGCAATTCTTATCATGGAAAACTGCTCTGTTCCTAGCAATAACTTCAGCAAGAAGAGTCTCAGAGTTACAGGCATTAATGACAGTGGAACCTTTTATTATTTTTCATCTGGACATGGTTTCTCTAAGGACAAACCCAACATTTATGCCAAAGATAGTATCCAGTGTGGCTCTTAACCAAGCCATTAATTTGCCAACATTTTATCCAAATCCCTAGAATAAAGGAGAGAGACTTCTGCACTCTTTGGACATACACAGGCAGCTACACTTCTACTTGGACAAAACAAAAGCTTTCAGAAAAACTGAGCAACTGTTTGTAGCATATGCTGCAGGATCACAAGGAAAGGATATCTCAAAACAGACTATTTTAAAATGGATAGGACACTGTATTCATTTCTGCTATGCACAGAATGGCAAGTCAGTGCCTCAGAATATTAGGCCACATTCTTCCAGGCCAGCAGCCACTTCAGCAGCCTTTCTCAGAGGAGTACCAACCAAGGAAATTTTGGAGGCTGCAACTTGGAGTTCAATGCACACTTTTACCAAGCATTATCACTTACCTCTTTACTCTAAATTCAGAGCAGGCTTTGCCACTGCAGTTCTGCAGGGCCTCATAGCCACTCCTAATCCTATTTAGACCCAACCGCCCTACCTCAGCTTTGGGATTCAACCCAAGTGTAATGACTGCAACAATGAAACATGATTAACATAGTACAGTTGTGTACCTACCAAAAATGTAGATGTTCGAGTGTATTCACTGTTGCAGCTCAGGTTACCCACCCTCCATCTCCCTTTCTTGCTGGGACTTATCTATACTTCTCTATCCTATACAGCCTATGTGGTGTATTTGCTTGTAGATGAAGGTATTGTTTTTATTTTATTGTATGTTTATGTTAGCAATATGTATTGCCTACCTTCTTGGGGGCACCTGACATCTGGGGCAAGAAAACCTGAAGAAAACTGTGTCGGGTGCATCTTATATACCCCTGGCACACTGACATCAGGGAAGAGGCAACAGCAACCGACGCCAGACCAGGACTTTGGAATTCGGACCGACTGAGGGTAGCATGCCAGCAGGATAACCCAAGTGTAATGACTGCAACAATGAATACACTCGAACAGCTACATTTATGGTAGGTACACAACTGTACTTTAATCTAGCAATCTTCTATGCGTATAACAGCAATACTTGCAATCTGTACATAATTCTAGAACTTTGTCCCCCATTTTTGTTGGGATTTCTCCACATTTCCACCTACCTTCTGTGAAGCTGTAGCCCTCACACCTCCATAATGTTCTTCTCACAGGCAAGGAAAAGGGACAAGGCTCATATTAAGGACTTAATTATAGCACTGTGTTGCTATGGCATTAGCTAATGGAAAGACAACACAGCTGCTCTGAATGCAATTAGCAAGTGAGAGACACCATTTGGTGCACAGGCCATCACCTGCTCATGAGCATTACCTACAAAAAGCAAGCTGCTGCCTATGCAAAACAGGGCTGAACCTTTCTACACAAAGACAGACTGTGACTACACAAACATAACCATTTGCATTATTCTGAGAAAACTCTTCAGCCCTATAACAGGTATGTCACTCAATTAAGCATGTAATGGAATGCAGAAAGGGGATGCAATAATGTGAAACAGAAAGTTAAACAATAGGTCTCAACAAGACTTGCTGGACTCACATGTTTCGGTCCAGCACCTACAGCTATTCCTGCTGGCCCTGTTGGTAGTGACATAGATCACAGCCCTGGACCCAGAGTCACCCCTGCAAAGGTCAGCTCACATATAACTACAACTGGAGTGTATGTTGCACAATACTGACGTGATACTGCTTATCCAGCTAACTGGGATGTTGTGAATATTCATATGTCACATGTGAATGCTACTATGATGCATATGCTTGTCTTACGAATGTAAGAGACCTATATAGGGTATGTGAATAGTACACATCTGACACAGAAGTGTGTGTTTAACTGTATGTTATATACTGAGCTAATATCTTCCAACTGTCCAGAATTTTGCAGACTGACCACATGTTTACCTCGGTTCTATATTATAATCGCCAAATCTGCCTTTCATGAATTCATGTTCATCGACACATAAACGTTGAAGAACGAGAACAGCAAAGTACCAAAAAAGTGAAATGGAGAACGCTGAACGCATTCCCGGAAGTAACAGCGCCATACAGGTAAGGTAAACTAACTGTATAAACCTTAATTAAAACACTTTTTCAAAAGTTTTTGCAGGGAGGCAATACACACCCCCTACTTATATATATATATATATATATATATATATATATATATATATATATATATACCAACTCCAAGACTGCACTACGATGGGGAAAATGATTAATTTCCTCACCCACACAATCCCCCTGCTGGCAGAGAAAATCCATTTGGCATTCTCCATTTCACTCTTTTGATACTTTGCTTTTCTCGTTCTTTAACATATATGTGACAATGAACATGTATTCGTGAAAGACAGCTTTCATGATTCTGATATAGACCCTTTTACCTCATATGTGTAGTCAATGCTTCATACAGTTGGATATCGTCTGGCAAATCACTGGCAACCCAGTAAAGACTGAAGTCATAACATAATAACATACATTTGAAAGTCAGATGTCATATCCTGCGGAGTATTCCTGTGAATGCAAAACCGTCTTTACTAGCAACTAAGTGTGTTACAGATAGATTTATAAAGTGTCATTATTCCCTGGCCTTTGCCCACCATTGGCATGTGCTATTGTCCAGATGTCTTGCTCTAACAATAGATAGGAGTCTTAGCATGAAATTATTGTCTTTGCAAGCGTACCTTATCCTGAAGGATGCTGACATTTGTGCAGTCACTGAACCTGGTTTACCGCTGTGGAGAGCACACTAACGTTGCCGGATTACTCATCCTACGATATTTTTAGACCCCCACATGGAGGGTTGTGAAGCCAAAGAAAGTGGAGTTTTAAACATTATCATACACATACACACCTCCAGGCTGGCCAAACAGTGGGGAAAATGAAAAAGAGTCTCAGAGTTACAGGCATTAATGACAGTGGAACCTTTTATTATTTTTCATCCGGACATGGTTTCTCTAAGGACAAACCCAACATTTATGCCAAAGATAGTATCCAGTGTGGCTCTTAACCAAGCCATTAATTTGCCAACAATTTATCCAAATCCCTAGAATAAAGGAGAGAGACTTCTGCACTCTTTGGACATACACAGGCAGCTACACTTCTACTTGGACAAAACAAAAGCTTTCAGAAAAACTGAGCAACTGTTTGTAGCATATGCTGCAGGATCACAAGAAAAGGATATCTCAAAACAGACTATTTTAAAATGGATAGGACACTGTATTAATTTCTGCTATGCACAGAATGGCAAGTCAGTGCCTCAGAATATTAGGCCACATTCTACCAGGCCAGCAGCCACTTCAGCAGCCTTTCTCAGAGGAGTACCAACCAAGGAAATTTTGTAGGCTGCAACTTGGAGTTCAGTGCACACTTTTACCAAGCATTATCACTTTCCTTTTTACTCTAAATCCAGAGAAGGCTTTGCCACTGCAGTTCTGCAGGGCCTCATAGCCACTCCTAATCCTATTTAGACCCAACCGCCCTACCTCAGCTTTGGGATTCAACGCAAGTATAATGACTGCAACAATGAAACATGATTAACATAGTACAGTTGTGTACCTACCATAAATGTAGATGTTCGAGTGTATTCACTGTTGCAGTTCAGGTTACCCACCCTCCATCTCCCTTTCTTGCTGGGACTTATCTATACTTCTCTATCCTATACAACCTATGTGGTGTATTTGCTTGTAGATGAAGGTATTGTTTTTATTTTATTGTATGTTTATGTTAGCAATATGTATTGCCTACCTTCTTGGGGGCACCTGACATCTGGGGCAAGAAAAACTGAAGAAAATGGCGTCGGCTGCATCTTATATACCCCTGGCGCACTGACATCAGGGAAGAGGCAACAGCAACCAACGCCAGACCAGGACTTTGGAATTCGGACCGACTGAGGGTAGCCTGCCAGCAGGATAACCCAAGTGTAATGACTGCAACAGTGAATACACTCAAACAGTTACATTTATGGTAGGTACACAACTGTACTTTAATCTAGCAATCTTCTATGCGTATAACAGCAATACTTGCAATCTGTACCTAATTCTAGAACTTTGTCCCCCATTTTTGTTGGGATTTCTCCACATTTCCACCTACCTTCTGTGAAGCTGTAGCCCTCACACCTCCATAATGTTCTTCTCACAGGCAAGGAAAAGGGACAAGGCTCATATTAAGGACTTAATTATAGCACTGTGTTGCTATGCCATTAGCTAATGGAAAGACAACACAGCTGCTCTGGATGCAATTAGCAAGTGAGAGACACCATTTGGTGCACAGGCCATCACCTGCTCATGAGCATTACCTACAAAAGGCAAGCTGCTGCCTATGCAAAACAGGGCTGAACCTTTCTACACAAAGACAGACTGTGACTACACAAACATAACCATTTGCATTATTCTGAGAAAACTCTTCAGCCCTATAACAGGTATGTCACTCAATTAAGCATGTAATGGAATGCAGAAAGGGGATGCAATAATGTGAAACAGAAAGTTAAACAATAGGTCTCAACAAGACTTGCTGGACTCACATGTTTTGGTTCAGCACCTACAGCTATTCCTGCTGGCCCTGTTGGCAGTGACATAGATCACAGCCCTGGACCCAGAGTCACCCCTGCAAAGGTCAGCTCACATATAACTACAACTGGAGTGTATGTTGCACAATACTGACGTGATACTGCTTATCCAGCTAACTGGGGTGTTGTGAATATTCATATGTCACATGTGAATGCTACTATGATGCATATGCTTGTCTTACGAATGTAAGAGACCTATATAGGGTATGTGAATAGTACACATCTGACACAGAAGTGTGTGTTTAACTGTATGTTATATACTGAGCTAATATCTTCCAACTGTTCAGAATTTTGCAGACTGACCACATGTTTACTTCGGTTCTATATTATAATCGCCAAACCTGCCTTTCATGAATTCATGTTCATCGACACATAAACGAAGAACGAGAACAGCAAAGTACCCAAAAAGTGAAATGGAGAACGCTGAACGCATTCCCGGAAGTAACAGCGCCATACAGGTAAGGTAAACCGAACTGTATAAACCTTAATTAAAACACTTTTTCAAATGTTTTTGCAGGGAGGCAATACACACCCCCTACTGATATAGATATATATATATATATATATATATATATATATATATATATATATATATATATATATATATATATATATGGGTCTATCTTACTACGTCGACAAGTCAGAACGCCGACAGCGAGGACACCGACGCCAGAAGATCGAAAACGGAGAAGACCGACGGATCAAAACCCCGACGCTGAGAACATCGACATGGGAAAAGGCTGTGTATGTATGCGGTAGTGACGGACGTTAGGGTGCGAGTAAGGTAAGTGTGCGACTGTGATAGTTTGTGGGTTAGGGGCGGGTTAAGTGAGTTAGGGTTAGGGCGGGCTAGGTAAGTGCGACTGTGATAGTTTGTGTTAGGGCGGTTAAGTGAGTTAGGGTTAGGGGCTAGGTAAGTGCGACTGTGATAGTTTGTGGGTTAG
Source organism: Protopterus annectens (assembly GCF_019279795.1). Classification (NCBI taxonomy): domain Eukaryota; kingdom Metazoa; phylum Chordata; order Ceratodontiformes; family Protopteridae; genus Protopterus; species Protopterus annectens. Next base: position 1,106,275,494 of record NC_056725.1, on the reverse strand, counting down.
GGGCGGGTTAAGTGAGTTAGGGTTAGGGCGGGTTAGGTGAGTGTGCGATAGTGGCGGACCTTAGGGTTAGGGTTTGGGTTAAGGTTGTAGGTAGTTGTGTATGTGAGGTTTAGTGTTGGTTTGTAAGGATTTTGGTGTGCTTGTGTTGTGTGTGTGCTTTTGGACCGGGGATTTGTTTTGTTTGTTGCTTGTCGGGATTATGGTGTGTCGGGCATGTGAGGTTTCGTGTTTGTGAAATGTCGGTTATGTGGTGTCGGTGATTTTGTTGTCGGCGTTTTGACTTGTCGACGTAGTAAGATAGATCCATATATATATATATATATATATATATATATATAGATATATATATATATATATATATATATATATATATATATATATAGATATATACCAACTCCAAGACTGCACTACAGTGGGGAAAATGATTAATTTCCTCACCCCCACAATCCCCCTGCTGGCAGAGAAAATCCATTTGGCATTCTCCATTTCACTCTTTTGATACTTTGCTGTTCTCGTTCTTTAACATATATGTGACAATGAACATGTATTCATGAAAGACAGCTTTCGTGATTCTGATATAGACCCTTTTACCTCATATGTGTAGTCAATGCCTCATACAGTTGTGTATCGTCTGGCAAATCACTGGCAACCCAGTAAAGATTGAAGACATAACATAATAACATACATTTGAAAGTCAGATTTCATATCCTGCGGAGTATTCCTGTGAATGCAAAACCGCCTTTACTAGCAACTAAGTGTGTTACAGATAGATTTATAAAGTGTCATTATTTCCTGGCCTTTGCCCACCATTGGCATGTGCTATTGTCCAGATGTCTTGCTCTAACAAGAGATAGGAGTCTTAGCATGAAACTATTGTCTTTGCAAGCGTACCTTATCCTGAAGGATGCTGACATTTGTGCAGTCACTGAACCTGGTTTACCGCTGTGGAGAGCACACTAACCTTGCCAGATTACTCATCCTACGATATTTTTAGACCCCCACATGGAGGGCTGTGAAGCCAAAGAAAGTGGAGTTTTAAACATTATCATACACATACACACCTCCAGGCTGGCCAAACGGTATGATGCACAGGTGACATCCCAAGTGCAGTTAACTGTTGACAAATCACCTATTCAAATCATAGCTAGCTACACACCTCCAATCATGAATGTGGACTAGCACTACAGCTATCTGAACTTGCTTGAATCTGTCAAGAATTAGCCCTCTACCCTGCTCCTAGGTGACTTTAACTACCCAACCATAGTGTGCATGACCTATTCTACCTGAACATGAATGCACTGAGATTCCACTGCTGTGTCTATACCAATGCATTGGATCAGCTGGTCAACACCCCTACGACAGGTGGAAAAATCCTGTATCTGTTCCTAATCAACATGAGTAGTCACTGTAGCATTCATATAGTGTCATCCTCCTTGTTAAGATCTGACAAAATAGCCATCATTTTTGACATCACCATCTCCCCTACCCCCCCCCCCCCCCGTCAGGGTCAAACAAAAAACACTTTCCAAAACTGACTATAATTCTCCTCAGAGCAGGTATAAGTAGCTTTACAGCCACTGCCCCATCAGTTGGAACTAGCAGTAGTGGCCAAGCCTTCACCACAATACTATGTGAGCACCTACATAGCTGTATGGACTCTGCAATACCTGACAGGACAAAATCATCTACCTCAGGATAGGGTAAACCTCTGTGGGGGAGAGCAGCAATACACAAATTCCATAATAGGTGGAAATGTTGCTGTACATGGCCAAGAAGGAGCAGGTGCCAAATTGGAAGCAATGTCACTTTTGTCTGAACAAGTAAATAAGGTCACAGGTGAATTACCCTAAGGCTAACTTTGAGTGAAAATTGGACACATCCACAAAGGCCAAACACAAGGCTTTCCTCACATATGTCTGCAATCCAGCAGACAACTCCCAAATCCTCTCCAGAGGGGTGGTCAATAACATCACATACACATACGGGATAGATATAACCAACCTGCTGCAGACAGGTTAAGTGTAAACATCACTCCCTGTCCCCCCATCAGTACACATGGACATGGAAAGGACCTGCCCCCCTCCCCTCATCATCAAGAAGCAGGACTGTAATGCCCTCTCAAAGGCAACAAGCTGAAGTCTTCATAGGCCTGATACCGTCCCTGGCTGCATCCTACATGAACTCAGGCATGAGCTCTCAGCTCCGTTACACACTGTAGGCAGCCAAAGCATGAGCACCAGTGTCAACCCATCTGCACAGAAGACAGCCACTGTCATCCTTCTACACAAAGGTGGAGCAACCCACTGACCCAGCCAGTCATATGCACATCAACCTAACTAGCCTGATCTGCAAGGGCATGGAAGGCATTATCAAGAATCTTATAAACAGGGACTGTAATGCCCTCTCAAAGGCAACAAGCTGAAGTCTTCATAGGCCTGATACCATCCCTGGCTGCATCCTACATGAACTCAGGCATGAGCTCTCAGCTCCGTTACACACTGTAGGCAGCCAAAGCATGAGCACCAGTGTCAACCCATCTGCACAGAAGACAGCCACTGTCATCCCTCTACACAAAGGTGGAGCAACCCACTGACCCAGCCAGTCATATGCACATCAACCTAACTAGCCTGATCTGCAAGGGCATGGAAGGCATTATCAAGAATCTTATAAACAGGGACATCGGCAACCTCAAAATGCTTGAGCCCACACAGTGTGGCATTGTCAAAGGGAGATCAAGCCTGTTAAACCTGGTCAACTTTTTTCAGCGGTCAACAAGCACAAGGATGAGGGGAAGATGGTGCACACTTCCTATCTCACCTAGCCCAAAACTATCACAATAATCCCTTGGTGGCCATGATACATAAACCTACAGAGCTAAGCATCAACCTGTATTTTACCAGATGGGTAGCTAACTGGATCAATGATAGTACCCACTCGGTCAAAGTAGTGGAACTCACCTTTAATAGCGTACTCTTACAGAGTGGTGTACTCCAAGTATCGGCCTAGGGGCCTCTACTGATTGAGATATATTTTTCTGTGGTACAAGAAAAAAACAGTGGTCTGCAGCTGACAAGGTTTACAGATGACTGCAAGCAGGTCAATGTCTTACATTCCCCTACTGATGAGAGCATCCTCCAAGAGTCTCTCACCCAAATTAATGACTGGTGCCAGAATCATTGCCTCAAACTGAATGCCATGAAATGCATAATTTTCCCTGTTGTGGTACATGTCATCCACACTAATTATGACATTAATAACAATGTACTGAGCATGCAATCAGGTGTGAAGCAACTTGTGCACCAAGGTTGATAGGAACCTGACAGTTTCCCACCACATTGGCACTATTGTATGGAAGGATGTCTACATGGCCCACTTCACAAATGCAGGTATGTCATCCAGGAACCAGGAGGTCACAGCATCCCTGTACTCCACCCTTATCAGATGGATTACCAAGTACAATGGCTCCTTTGGCATGTACACTGCCAAGTAAATGCAGCAGTTGCAGAGACCACAAAGGTTCCTGACCAGGCAATTCCAGGGTCTGCAACACCTATCCTACACAAATAGGCTGAAAGCCCTGACCTTCTACTTAGTTTTATACAGACTGATCATAGGCAACCTGTGTCTGGCATACAAGACCATTTCCAAACCAGCCTTGATGGCATTTCTGCATAGCTATAAAGCAAACCCCACTCTCACAACCTACACACAAGGCCCTCACCTGGTCTGTGACATGGATAGTACTTGTTGGCAGGATAGTTTAGTGTCCCACGCAATACACTGCTGTACAGTACATTCCCTCCTCATGTCTAACAGAGTACCTCTATAGCCCTCTTGAAGAAGAAAATGGATGACTACATGGGAAATGGAAAAGGCACCCCTAGGATCCTGTGTGTGTCCCAGCTGGACAGGGGAAACAGGTGCTGGCTTTGAAGGGAAATGGGCAAAAGTCTGGGCTAGGCTTATGAGGGCATCTGGGCCAATAGCCTAGTATCATCTTATGAACCTATTTATCTAGTACTTTACATGTTTCCTGTATGTATTGCAGACTGTCCGGCAAAGTTGTCTGAAATGAATCCCTGTAAGTCTGAACTGTGTAGGTACTGCAGTGATAGAGTATTCTCTTGTTCCTTCATTAGTTATTATCACATATTGTTAAACCTTGTCATTGTGTCTGGTCTGCGTAGCAGTAAGTCAGCTCTTACACTACTTGCAGATGCACTTCCTGACACTGTATAGCTCACACCAATAGCCTTGGTCTTGGTCATACTTACCATTCTGATAATAGGCTCATCACACAGTAGGATTTGTCACCCTTTGTTGAGGACCTTACAGTAGCTATTATAGAGATGGATTGTGGCAGTCAGAACTACCATAAAGTCTGGGCTGAAGGGCTCATAGTTAGCAAAGCTGTGTCAAACTTTACCAGGTGTGTGTGTGTGTGTGTGTGTGTGTGTGTGTGTGTGTGTGTGTGTGTCTGCATGTGTATCAGGAAACATTATACTGTAGGGTATTAATTTACATATGTTGTTTTCCCCTTGCAGGTGAACATGGGGGTTGGTGTCGCTCACGCTCACAACCTGATGTCAAGTGTCTTAGCAGACTCTGATGATGATGGTGGTCACAGTGAGGCATAGGTGGGGTTATCAAGGGCAGAATATGTGCCATTGGTTCGCATCCCACTTTCCACCACGATGTCCCCACACACAGTCTGTATGCCCAGACATACCCAGTCCCCAGCAGCCATAGATGATGGACAGTTGGAGGAAGTTGGCATGGAACAGGCTACTTTGGTGACTATGGCAAGTGTGAGTGTAGGCACTAGCCATAGCTAGAGAGCAGGTGATGTCACACACAGGCAAATGGACAGGGGTGTTCGACGGAGGACTGCTGCCCATCAAGCCCCTGTCACATGTCACAGCAGGTGTCACCAGATGCATGTTACAGTCCATCATCGAGGGACATGTGTGTACTGACCACAACACCAGACAGATGCTCAGGATCATGAATGCAGTGCTCCCTGCCATGCGTCACAACCTCCATGGCATTTGTGATACCATACATCATTTTGACAATGTCATGGATAGATGGTGGGGTGAAACATTGTCACTACTCAACTGTGTAATGTCTTTGCTTGAGCATGTGGTGGGAGTAGGGCATCAGCCACATGGACGTAGGTCAGAGACAAGATCAGCTGAGAGCCCATGTGGTTGTGCACATTCACACTCCTGTAGTGGCAGTACCACCTGCAGTACTGAAAGGTGGGTGCTATACACACCACAAGGGAGCACGCCATGGGCATGTGGTCCTGGACAGTCCCATCAGGGATGCAGATCCAGCAGACAGCATCTAGCCTTTGGCCTGGTAGCACCAGTGAGAATCCTGGCAGAACCAGTTCCTGTGTCCCTGGTGGGAGAAAGTGGACTGTACATCCTGCCATGTACTGTCCTCTGCTGTCCAACATAGCCCTTTGTAGGGCATCAATAAGGGTTGATTGTGTGCATACAAACACTCACACATCTCTATCACAAGCCGGTCACCACCAGACATGCACAGCTCCTCTGTACAGGACAGTTAAACGCCATCACTCCACACACACTCACACACACACACACACACACACACACACACACACACACACACACACACACACACACACACACGCACACACATGCACGCACATACACACGCACACACACACACACACACACACACACACACACACACACACACACACACACACACACACACACACACAATGTCAACCATATGACCCAGCCTAGGCTTCTACCAATCCCACACCAAACCCTGTGCATGTGATGATATCAGTGCAACATCCCTGTTATCTATACCAATGATGCCGGGACATGCTAATATGGGTCTGATGCACAGATTGACTATAGTACAGTGTAGTAATGTACTGCTGTGTAAGGTTCTGACTGCTGGCAATAATTATGGGTACACATCAAGGTGTATGTACCTCTTTAGCCATGATGCATTATTGCTGTTAGTACTGTTGACTGTAGTGTCATGTACTGTATTCTGTTTGTGTTCCAGGTGTCTTTGTGTCTTCAGGCAATGAGCCTGCTGACAGTAGCAATGAGGAGTATAGCAGAAATACATAGTGGAAACACAGTGACCTTTTCATAGCCAAGGTACAGCTGTATATGTACATGTTTCCCAGATGTGTTTACATTCAACAGTGTTTGAGGGGCAATTGAGGGAGACAGTGTGACCTTGCATGCATACCCTTGACACAGCTACCTAACCTTAATACATGTCAACTGGGTGCTGTGTAGTACCACAGGCTCACACATACAGAGGAGGTTACTTGAGCACTGGCACTAGGTCCCTCACAAGCTTAGCCATTAATTGAATTGCAACAGATTCACCTATCAGCGCCTGTTGCCCCTGCCATTTCTGTCCCATCCACTCAAACTTGATGTAGTCGATGAGGGTCTGCTTGGGTCTGTGTATGACTGGTTTGTGGTATGTATTAATGACACTAATCAGCCTGTGTTGTCTCACCTGACAATCACCAGCATGTGTGCCTGCTATCTCATATGCATGTCTGGTCTCTCATGCTGGTAGTGCACACAGAGTCATAGTCCTGTACATGGGGCAGCTGTTGAAGGGCTGAGCACAGCCTGTACCTGCACAGTATTTTAGACAATAGTGCTGGATACATAACACAAATAGAACAGAGGTAATGTAATGTCTGCCACTACAATTCAAGTGGGTGACAATTGCAAGGGCTGTTAGGATTGCCAATGGTGGGTTCAGAGGCCCTTAATATGGCAGAGCTATCTGACACACACACACACACACACACACACACACACACACACACGCACACACACACACACACACACACACACACACACACACACACACACACACACACATACACACTGTTGCATGGGGACATGCATTGAAACACACATGTGCATAGACTTGACACTTCTCAGAATAGATGACCTACCCATCTATTTATGTACAATACACAGTGATATGACTATTGCATGCACCACAGTTGCTTTGTGTTAGAAACTGTGCACATGTGCTTATAAGGTGGATAACATCTGTATGGGCTGAAACTAGGTTGGCAATATGGGGGAGTTCACAGGGTGGAAGAGGCACATCAAATGGTATAGCCATCACATACACACGTAAAGACAGCCACATGGGATGTTCATACAGAAACACATCCACAGTTGCCAATATATATATTGGTAACACTACATATCCACGTGTATGTATTATAGTGCTATGTATACATGACATGCTGCACATAGATTATATGCCTAGGACATAACACACAACCTCTTACAATAGGTAATCTTGTGAATGCCTTCAAGGATGGTGGGATAACCCACCAGACATATCGATTGGCCACATTTACTGTTCCTACAAACATGGACAAATGAGAGTGACAGACTTTGTATCAGCATGATGTGTCAGTCAGGTACGATGTCTGTTGCTGGCATGTGTGTCACTGTGGTAACTGTGCCATATTTGGCAATGATATCACAGGAATGTTCATTGTTTGGGGACACAGACCATGTATAGGTTGCAAACGTGGATATTCCATATACATCTGTACAGACAACTGGTATAGGTTGCATAGTGTTACATGATGCATGTGAGGCAGATGCCATTAACAGGCTCTTAAAACTAATGTCATAGGTAGGGGGTCAACAGACTTTAAAATGGTATAACCTACACACACAACAGCCACTGGGGATATGCTTCAAATGCACTACCATAGTTGTCAGTATCAAGATTAGAACCCCTACCTATCTAATTATTTGTATTATAGTATTATGCAGTTATTGCACATGCCACAGAGCGTAGTAGGCTGACAACTGCATACAGGTACTTCTAATGTGAATGACATCAACAGGCCTTGTAAAGTAGGGCAATGGGAAGTGTACTGGGTGGTACATGCCCCAAAATGGTATAACCCACCCCCCCAGAAGTAGATATGATTCTCACCCAAACACACGCATATAGGGATGATATTATTCACACACACACACACACACACACACACACACACACACACACACACACACACACACACACACACACACACACAGTATAGTAGTTGCCAGTATTGAGTTTAGAACCCCTACTTATCTAGTTATGTGTAATACAGTGTTATGCAGTTATCACACATGCCACAGAGCTTATGGAATTTAACAGTGTCCCAAGGTACATCTAACATGAATCACATCAAGAACCCTTGTAAAGTATGGCAATACTGGGTGGGAAGGACCTCAAAATACATGACCCTACAAACATCCTACTTACAAACACGCATTTGCCAGAACTGAGAGTACAACCCCTGCCTATCTACTTATTTGCACTATTTTGTTATGTTGTTATTACATGCACCATGGAGCTTATAGGGCTGAAGGTTATCCAAAAGTACTTCTTAGGGCTGAAGGTTGTCCAAAGGTACTTCTAAGTGGAATGACATCAGCAGGACTTCTAAAGTAGGGCACTGGGAAGTGTACTGGGTCGGAATATCGTAAAACTGTTTCACCTACAAACAAACATACACACACACACACACACCCACACACACTCTATTTGTCAGGACTGGAATTAGAACCCCTATCTATCTAGTTATTTGTACTATAGTGTTACACTGTTAGTCCATGCGCTACAGAGCTTATAGGGCTGACAACTGTCCAAAGGTACTTCTAAGGTGAATGACATCAGCAGGACTGTTAAAGTAGACCACTGGGAAGTGTTGAGGGTGGGAAAGTCCTCAAAATACTTTATCCTACAAGCATACACACTTACAAACACTTTTACATACACATTTGCCAGAACTGAGAATAGAACTCCTGCCTGTTTATTTATTTGTACTATACTGTCATGTAGTTATTCCATGCACCATGAAGCTTATCAGGCTGGGACTGTCCAAAGGTGCTTCCAAGGAGAATGACATCAGCAGGACTGTTAAAGTAGGGCACTGTGATGTGTACTGGGTGGGAATGGCCTAAAACTGTTTCTCCTATAGACAAACAAACAAAAACACACACAAGCACACTTACATTTAGAGGACTGAGATTAAAACCCCTACCTGTCTAGTTATTTGTACTATAGTGTTACACAGTTATCGCACATGCTACAGAGGGTCCAAAGATCTGATGATTTTATTCACCTTAGAAGATCTTGTGAAGTAGGGTGATGGGAAGTGTACTGAGTGGGAACTGCCACTTAATACTTAAAGCACAAAAAATGTGTCTAAGACTGGGTCAACACTCGGTTTTCACCTCAGAGCAACAAATGATTAACAAAAATAAAAGCAAAGTGACCACAGCTGAGGAACATGGATAAAATTTCTGATTTCAATGAATATAAGTAAGCGCTTTCGCGATCTCTTACTGATCGCTTCCTCAGACTCTATTTCACTCACATAAAGTCACCAAATTTAAATCATACTCAATCCAATCACAAACAAGAATGAAATAATGTAATTTAACCTTTAAAATGATGAAGTGCATCATTCAAAGACTCAAAAAACATCAGTTAAAAATATGACTTAAAAGTTAAATGCATATAATTTCATGGGCATTTATAGCCTTTAAACCTACATATAAACTATGTGAATAATTGGAAGTTTTATCCACGTTCCTCAGCTGTGGTCACTTTGCTTTTGTTTTTGTTAATCAAATAATACTTAAACCTACAAACAGACAGACACACACACACACACACACACACACACACACACACACACACACACACACACACACACACACACACACACACACACACACACACACACACACACACACACACACACACACACACACACACACACACACACACACACACACACACAGGCAGGTGATGTGATATTACAGCCCCCACCTCAGTACTATTACACAACAGAGCTCACCTTCATGCTGGCATGTGCGACTGCTTTCGACCAGTATGCTACTGCCTTCAGCAGGAGATCACTCTATGCCATTCAGGGCATCCCTGTGTATGAGACACTGTGTGTGTGTGTGTGTGTGTGTGTGTGTGTGTGTGTCTCACTCAGTATCACTTCCTGTCTCTCTCTTCCCCATGTCTATGTGTGTGTATGCTTGACATATTGTTATATGTTGCCCATATATATGTGTATCACACACAACAGATGCAGATATATCAGATATGGGCCACCTCCAGTTAGCTGAGGGTATTTCTGTCTGATGGACATGTGTAGAGACAGTTAAGGTGTACATAGATGTCTGTATGCAGAGACATATATGCACAATACAGTTATACAGTCCAATTTGGGTTCTGACATAGGTTGTGATTCCCTAACTGTAGAAGCATGCCCAGTATGAGCTTCTATAGTAAGAGTGGGACTCCATTCCAGAGATAGTTGTACTCCCAGCCGGGGTTTTGTGTGCCACAGCCATCTGCTCAAAAGTAAACAGGAAGTTGCTAGAGTTACAGGGTTTGTTTAAGTAGACATTTTCTGACATATCTGATGTCTGACACTGCAATGTATTGTGTCATTTCTTAGTGATAGACATCCTCAGATCATCACAGTGCTTTACCAGAGAAATACAGGATGTATAATGCACAGACCAATATTAGGAGACAAACTATAGACATTCTTGCCCAATCCGGCTAGTTGAGAGGTGTGGCTACAACCAATTGACTGAGGAAGCTGTGTAAACAGTCCAGCAACCTGGTAATATACTGTCTGGGGATCTCTTGCTTTTGTGGTATTCTTACCTGAAGGTCATATCCTGGTGTGGTAATACCGCTCAACTGTGCAGTTTTTTTTTAAATCAAAATGTAAAATCAAAATAACATCACATTTTCGATTGTCATTGGTTTTTAGTCATTAAATTATTTTTATTTAAGTGTGATAGACAAGTTGCACAATTGATTAAGTTATTGTATTATATTACAAAGTTTTTAAACTTTTTTTACACATTTTAAATATATATATATATATATATATATATATATATATATATATATATATAATTTAGTGCTGAGCACTTTAAAGATGACGAGGTAAAGTATTAATTACTTGATTAGGTGTTACTGCTTATTGGTTTACTATACTATTTAAGTAACCATGATTTTTGTGTCAGTGTTCTGATGAAGTCTATATAGTAGACGAAAGCGCTTAACAATTACTGCAGTTTTATTTTTTAAAAAGTTTGTCATTAAAGTTGTGTTATTACTACGTCTTGTGGCAGATTTTTGGATCCGGACACCCCATCCAGCAGAATTTGTGTATTCATTCATTCTTAACTTGTTCAGCTTGTAAGAGCAATATTTACAACACGTCTATTATTGGGCATTTGTCCCTCTTTTATTTATAGGTTCATAGGTTCATAGGTTGGTACTAGGCTATCAGCCCTAGGGCCTGTGCAAGCCTAGCTATAACAATTCCCTGGATATTTCTTCCCACAATATTTACTTCTCCAGGCCCATGTCTAGCAGGGCGACTGACATGATCCCCGGGGTGAATTTCCTGTCTCCCATCCTGACCTTGCCCAGATGTCTTGCTGTCAGAGGTTGAGAGGTATGGGTGTGGGTATAGAGTGCATTCTACTGAGCCATTATATGTCCATTATATGTGTGGTATATTCCACATAGCACTGTGACTTCCAGGTATGTCAGTGGCAAAGCAGTACAGAGTAGTGTGGTGAACCACTGACAGATAGTTGTGTATAGGTTGATAGGTTGATATGACGTTAGTAGGCTATTGGCCCTGACCCCCTTATAACCCATGCAGATGAGAGTGTTGTCCATGTTAAGACATGTCAGCACCCAGAGCCCCTTTCCAGCAGGGACACAGGTATGTTCTGTTTCCCTTGCACTTATACAGGGAGCACATCACTTGGGGTATTGAGGCATTTAGCTTGATGTGGACAGGGAGTGTATTCCACAGATGGGGGAGTGTATGGTACACATATCTGTTACACCAACAAGCTGTACTGATATCACAGAAGAGGTTGATGCTGCACCTACAGGATGATTGAGTGGGCCTTGACTTCCAGATGTGCAAAATTACCATCAAGACATGGTCTGGATTGCTTTATATGCCAGACAGGGGTAACCTCTGCAGTGTCTGTATGGCACGGAGTAGAGGGGCATTGCTATTGGCCTATCTGTGTAGAGTAGGTGTTTGTGGTCCTGCATTCTCCCGGTGGGGAACCTCTGTGGTCTCTCCAGCTGCTGCATGTGCTTTGTGAGGTAGATGCTGAAGGGGGCGTTGAACAAAATAATTGGCCTCATAAGATTAGCATACATGGCTCTTATGACCTCTTTGTCCATGGATAGAATACCCTTACATATTAGTTGTCCCATCTATGAAGCTCTCTCTACAACGGGAGCAACATGGTGCTTAGACATCAGGTTGCTATCAACCTGGGTGGCCAACTGCCTCACTACTGATTGTGTATGTAGAAGATTGTTGTTAGTGAGGTACTATGTGGGGACGTCAGTCACCCTGAAGGGGATGACGATGCATTGGCAGGCATTTAGCTTGAGGCTATGTTTCTCGTATCAGGCATTTGTTTTGGTGAGACTCTCTTGTAGGATGTCCACATCACTTTGAGTATTGATGACTGTTCCCAGCTTGCGTTCATCTGCCAACTTGGCCAGCCATGGGCCAGTGTTTTTGGCCTTCACCTCAGGGAAGTATATCCCGTATACCAGAGGTCACCAGACCAATCCCTGGGGTATGCCACTCATTATGGGTCTACTGTTTAAGCTGGCTATATCTATTATGATTATGTGGGTTCTTTCAATGAACCAATTTGATAACCATCCGGTAACATGGATTGCTGCCTAGTTGACAGAGATCATATACTACAGGTAAGTGGTGAATTGTGTGTAAGGCTTTGGCCAGGTCACGGTGGCCAGACTGCACCATCTTTCCCTCATCTATGCCTTTGTTGGCTGCCTCATGGAGGTCATCCAGAGTTCACTGACATACCTCCCTTGAGGATGGCAGACTGTGCAGGGTAATGTATTTGGATTTTGCCAATGTCCCTGTTAATGTGATCCATGATAATCCATTGCATGGCCTTGCAGATCAGGCTAGTTAGGCTGATGGGTCTTTCAATTCCTCGATCGGTGAACAGTCCACCTTGGTGTGAAGGGATGACAGTGGCTGTCCGCTACTCGGCTGTGACATAGACAGTACTCAGGCTTTGGGTGTGTAGGGTGCATAATAATGCTGCCAGTTCATGCCTGGGTTCATGTAGTTTTCAGCTTGGGTTGTATTCAGGTCCCATGGAGGCTGTCTTCTTGACTTTGTGAGGGCAGTGATGCCCTGCTCCCTAGTGATAAGGGCTGAGTGTTTAGGTACTGGGGATGCTCTGCTTTCCTGGTAAGGGGGGGCAGAGGGGAGATATTTCCACTGAATCTGTCAGCCAGTGGAGTGGCTATATATACAGCATTTGTGTATGTGGTGTCCTTAACTACCTGTTCTGCACAGATCTAGGAGCTTTCTTTGGGAATGCAGACATATGTAATGAAGGCCTTATGATTGTCTGTTTTAGATGTGGGCAATTTGGACTCTAAGAGTTGCCTTTAGTGGATTTCACTGATGTTTATTTGTTTGTTCAGGCTAAGGGGTGATTACTTCCGATTGTGCACCTGCACTTTCTTGGTCCTGGGCAGCAATGTTATCCTTTTGATATATAGTTGCTTTACTGGAGATATTTGCAGATAGGTTTACTCTCCCTTGCAGACAGTGATGTTGTCCTGTCAGGTATTCTTGATTCCGTGCATTTCTATCTATATGCTAGCATGCTAGTTTTGTGTACATTCAGAAGTTGGTGCCTGTTCCTCTACTGTGGTTGGCAGCTGTTCAGCTGTTTATACCATCCATCTGGTGGTTGTGATCAGTTTGTGGGACATCTTCCTTTTACCAAGGCTAGAGGTGGGTCAGGAGAGATGGTGATATGACATGTAACTGCTTTTCTGTCGTATCTTGCCAGGGAGGATGATACCGTAGGGGTACTGCAATTGTTGATCATGTTGGTTACTGCCAAGTCCGACATAGGTATCACATCTTGTGGGGGTACCATAGTGGCTGTCCTAAGGATGTAGCATTGATAAGATGGGGACATCCCTGTGCATTTCTGTTCTAGCATGGTTGGATTCCCAATCAATGTTTGGGTAATATACGTCAGCCAAGATCAGGATGCCGGTAGAATCTTGATAGATTTGTAGAGGGCAAGATATGTGGGGTGTCCTGAATCAAATATGTTGGCCTGTAGCTATGCATAATTTGCATAGGGGTCTTCCCGACAGTTGACTGCACTTGGAGTGTCTCATGTATGTTAGACTGTTTAACCAGCCTGGAGGTGTGTATATCTAATATATATTTATACTCTACCTCCACTGACTTTGCTGCTCACATTTTGGGGTCTGGCTGTGTGATAGGATGAGTGATCAGATAAGGATGGGTTTCTCTCCGTGGCTCTTGGCCAGGTTTCTGTGAGTGCACAAATGGCACCATCTTCCAGGGTTAAGACTGCTTGCAATGAGTGCATTTTCCTGTTTAGACTCCTGGCATTTAGTGGCATGGCCTTTAATTTGCATTTTATTGTGTTTTATGTTGGTAGTATGGACCCCATGACTTTCCCTACAAAGGCATTATGGGAGAGGCACAGCTCTTTGCAGAGGCCTGAAGGCCAAGTGAGACAAATGCAGGCCATCTCTAGCAAGGCAGTGTGGTTTGTTGATCATATGTTCCTAGGCTGCCAGGCAGGGATCCCCCTGGGATGATACCAGTGAAAGAGCCAAGTGTTAATGACAATCATTTTCAGTTTGTATTGAGACATCATTCTGGGTGATGGCAGACTGCTGGTTAAGGCTAGGGACATACCTGCATAGGACACATATTCAGCAAGCTGAATCATGTCTGCCTTCCCATAATCCATGGAGCAAAATCTGGCATTGTTCACACTGCCATGGACCAGGCCAGAATGATACCTGTACCTGTTATGAGGTGACTGGAGTGCATGTGTGATATGTCAGATTATGGCACTTGACAAACAAGTGACCGTGACTTTCTCCTTATCCTGCCTGATGAGAGGCACATCTGTGTGTCTCCCAGTCAAGCTGTCAATGTTGTGTTGGGTATATGGTACAGCCTTAGTGTTTGCAAGACCCTGGTGTGTGCAGTCTGCATGTTCTGTGGTGTGTAGGTTTGTGGAGTTCTCGTGTTTTTGCCTCTGTGGTCTCCTTTGTTTGGGTTTTTGTTTTGTTGCAGACCTACACTTACATGGGTGTGTGTTGTGTATTTGCAGATGATGTTTACTGACTCCTTACACTGCATGGCACCTATGTTACTGCACAATCTGTTCTGGTGTGCACATTCTCCATTTGTCTAGCCAGTAGTTCCCCTTCCCTTTATGTGTGTCTATTTGTCTTTATGTAGTCCAGTCACAGGCTTCACGCACAGTGGCGGCTGTTATGTATTTGTAATTCATGTGCAAGCAGGGAAAATGCCGTAACATCACACAAAGGGATAGGTTCATAGGTTCACAGGTAGGTACTAGACTATCTGTCCGAGGGCATTTATAAACCTAGCCAGAGTGTGTCGGCTTTCGCAGCCCCATTGATTAATTAACTGAGCTTCTGTCAAGCAGAGCCAATGAAGTTATCCCAGGGGTGTACTTTCTGTTACCCATCCACTCGTGAAGGATTATCTTAAAGAGTGTTAGTGAGGGGCTCTGCCTAATGTAGCTAGGAATTTTGTTCCAAAGCATGGGGAGTCTCTGTGACAGGAATCTATCCCTCCAGCATGTTCTATTTATTGTTGTAGCGAGGTTTAGCTCACTAGAGCACGTGGCTTGCAGTGACTTGGATTTCTTTAGGTGGAGCATGTCCATCAATTCTGAGTTGGCTTTGTAAGTCAGGCAGAGATCACCTCTGAGTAAGCGATATGCCACTGAGTACAGCCGGAGTTTTTTCAGTCAGGCTGCATAGGACATATGTTTGAGGCCAGTAATCCTCTTGGTGAGGTGCTTTTGTGGTCTTTCAAGCTGTTGGAAGTGTCTTGTGAGGTACATCCCAAATGGGGCATTGTACTCTATGATGGGTCTGATGAGTGACGAGTAGAGGGGTACTATGACCTCTTTATTTCTAGATGGGAACCCCTTAGTAATTAGATGGGCCACATAGAAGAATTTCCTAACTACTTTGGCAATATGATTGTCAAAGGAGATATTACTATCAACCTGGGTCCCCAAATCTCTTATTACCTCTTCTGTATTAAGGGGGCTGCCGCCTATGTGGTAATTCGTGGGAGTTTTGTTTTTCCCAAATGGGATGACTATGCATTTTTTGGCATTTAGCTTGAGGCCATGACTTTGACACTAAGTGTCTGTCTCAGTAAGGCCTTTTAGAAGGTTGTCCATGTCAGCCTGATTGTCAGTTATGGCTCCCAGTTTGCAGTCATTGGCGAACTTGGTTAGCCATAGTCTCCTGTGTTTGCCTGTACTTCTGAGAAATATATGCTGAACAGTAGGGGTCCCAGAACTGAGCCTTGCGGGACACCACTTGCGACTGGTTTAGAGTCAGACCTGGAGCTCGCTATTCTTACTGTGTGAGTTCTGTCTATAAGCCAGTTGGCAACCCATCTTGTGACATAGGGGTTTATGTTCAGGCTGGTGAGGTTTTCTATAATACCTGAGTGAGGAATGGTGTTGAACGCCTTGGCGAGCTCAAGATAGGCTGTGTGAACCACCTTTCTCTTGTCTATGGCCTTGGTAACTGTCTCGAAGAAGTCAACCAGGTTTAGTAGGCATGATCTGCCCTTAACAAAACTGAACTGGGTCGAGTCAAGTGTTTGGAGGTTCCCAATGTCTTTGTTAATGAGTTACATGATGATGCGCTGTTTAGCCTTGCAGACCAGGCTTGTCAGGCTTATGGGGCAAAAGTTACCAGGGTCAGTTGTGGCTCCTCCTTTGTGGAGCGGAATAACCAATGCTGTGCACCATTCTATGGGCATGTAGCCTGTAGAGAGGCTGAGGTTGAACAGCGTGTTTAGGTGGGGGGTTAGTTAGTTCTGTCGTTCATGCAAGATGCAGCCTGGGACACCATCTGGCCCCACTGAAGCTGTGTTTTTGGCTTTTGAAAGGGCTGTTTTCACCTGTGCTTCTGTGATTTCCAGGACACTACACTTTTCTGGTATTGCTGTGGGCCCTTTTGAAGGTCAGAGGGAGGTGAAGTTTGCACTGAATCTATCTGCCAGTATCTTGGCAATATCAGTAGTTTCAGTATATTTTGTGCTATTTTGCACTAGCTCAGAGCATATCTGTGAGTTGCCACTTAGATTCTTGACATAGCTAAAGAAGGCTTTGTGGTTATCTTACAAATCCTTGGCTATTTTTCTTTCAAAGTTAACCTTGGATGATTTTATGAGGGACCTTAGTTTCTTACTGATACTGATCAGGGATGTCTTTCCTTCTTGGGATTTGCTTTTTTTCTGAATTAGTTTTCTCCTTTTGTTGTATAACCTGTTTATGGCAGGGGCCCACCAGACTGGTTTCCTCCTCTTAGGGGAGTGAGTCTTGGTTTGCTAGGGATGGCACGATCCATGCATCTTTGTAAGTGCTCACAGAGTGCAATTGTAAAGGATTCTCCATCTTGGGCAGTGTTATCTTTTAGCATGGGGGCTGTGAAACTTACCACCTCTGCCTTAAGTAAGGTGAAGTTTGCTTTAGAAAAGTTTATCACTGTGGTTTCCTTGGTTGGGGGTAGTGGTGGGGTGTGGACCTCCAGGGTGATTATGGTCTGATTTAACCAGTGACGGGTTAACCTCCAGTACGGAGCACCTGTCGCCCATGTTTTTGATGACCAGGTCCAATATGTTGTGGCCTCTGGTAGGGGAGTTTACCAGCTGATCCAAGGCATTTGAGTTGATAAATTCCAGGAAGCGCTGAGCCTGGGAGTTTGTACTCAAGTAGTTTTCCCAGATAATGGTAGGGTAATTGAAATCTTCCAAGATCAGGGTATTCAGTAGGACCTTCATGTTTTCCAGTGTCTCCAGAAAGGTGGAGTCGTGGTCCTGGGTCATGGAGGGTGATCTGTAGCAGGCCACAATTTGCATTGCAGATTTGCCCGATGTTAGTTGCATATGAATGGCCTCAGAGGTATCATGCTGTGCCACTAACCTGGAGGTGTGGGTATCCTTGATGAATATGGATACACCCCCTCTTTTTGTGTTTCAGTCTGTGTTCTGTGGCCAAAATGTGTGGCATGAGATGTAGCCCAGTAGTGCTGGAGTGCTCTCTGGAGCCTTGAATCAAGTCCCAGTTGGGATATGGACTTCACACTTCTGAGTGTACCTATTTAGCAGGTTGTCCATCATTGCACCACTACATTTGCTGTGGTACTCAGACATTTTGTGTTGCTATATGTTATTATGAGGCTACATGTTAGCCTAGCTATCAAACCATCACAGACTTACATCTGGACAGGCTCATATATGACAGTCAGACAAAGGCCCACACATGGGGACAGGGTGTTAATACTGTTCTGCCACAGATGGGAGACCAGTTTGTTATTTGCTTGCTTTCTCTTATGGGTATGACATCTGCTACCCCACATTTTACAACTGCTGCTTTGACATGAGCCTTTCTTGTTTTACAAATAGTTGGCTGTAAATGCAATGTTAGGACAAGCAGAACAGATATACAAGGCATACTTGTGCTCCTTCTGTGACAACCTGTCATTCCGGGTGTATGGATGTTGGCCACTGACATGTCAGTGCTGGCATGGTAAGTTGGGAGCCTTTTATAACCTGGCAGTACACTGACCTTCAGGTGCCAGCTGTGCTACTAGGCACCATACCTCCTGACTTTTTAGAGCTGGACATCTGGACAAAGCCATAAGTAATTTGGGGACAAAGGCCTACATATAGGGACCATTGTTAACTATTGGCCTTACAAACCTAGAAATGGGATACAATAACAGGTTTTGCATTAGCATGCATTTTCCTAACAGGTACAAAGTCTGAAACTACAATCTGTCATTATTTACTGATTTTAATCAGTTGTGATTTGCCAATGATTTGCCAGAAAACCATGATTTCATGATAAAGAGATCATAGATATGATGCAAAACACTGGACATTCTGCAAAACGTCTGTACAGCTGAGGGGTATGCTATGCACTGTGTAGGTTCCTCTGAGCTGTGTACAGTCCATATGAGTGGGCCTCTGTCCCTGACCGGTCCAGCTTTCCTGCAGTAACAGATATTGATGTCTGGATAGTGTGTACAACTCCTACCGTAGCTGTATTTGAAATGCAAAATAGTTTGCACTGCAGTTCTTGGAATATGGACCCTGTCAACTACAGTACTCTACCTAGGCCGCTAAGACATGACAGCCAGGAGTAAGTGCAGGAGCCACATCCTGACAGTATTAACCACACATATACATAGCTCATTGATCCCTGCATATTGTGGACATGCAACAAGTTATCAAGTTGGTTGGAACATCCCTCGGAATGTGTGCTATGCCACTAATACCCTAAAACATTACTGTTACTGCATTTCTATGGGAACATGGGTGTGTGTGTGTGTGTGTGTGTGTGTGTGTGTGTGTGTGTGTGTGTGTGTGTGTGTGTGTGTGGTGGGAGCACACTTGTCAACTGTCCACCTTTGCATGGACTGTGTTGATGTTCCCTTTACATTTTGGTTCCATTTAGCATAGTATTGTGCCTGTCTTGGAGACTACAGGCATATCACTAAAGATCAGAGGTTAGATTGTAATGGAAGACATTTGGGTTTCAGACTTCTTACCCTCCAGATCCTTACTGCAACTGCAAGACTTGCTGTAATATCACTGTGTAAGTTTGTATGGGAATATTTCCTCATTGTCCCCATTTCTGGGCCTTTGCCTGATATTTCTTTATAGTTTCCTACGGCTGACTTGCTGGGTGAGGTTGAGGGGTGAGTATGGGACCCCCAAACTGACATCCATGCATGTGACCTATGACTCCCCCCAGTTAGTTAGCCCCCCCCCCATATATACTTCAGTGAAATTTGTCACCTGGGGACAACTGCATACTCTGGGGAAGCCAGTATTGGGTGGGCAGTTTCATTTGTCCCACATAGCTATCAGTTGTCTGCTGCTATCCCGGTAGGCCACCCCATTCCCTTTCATGCATGCAGTGATACCATAGCTGTGCTACCACAATGTATTACTCCAGTCATTTATTATTAAGACGACTGACTTACCTTGTGCTTGTGGCAGTTGTGAGGATGGTACTTCAGGGCTGGCTCTGTTGGGTGCATGCAGTACACAGCCTACACATGGTAAGATACAGGCAGTGTGATGTGTGTGGCATACATTTTACTGTGTGTGCAAGTCAGAGACAGGTGTCAGTCCCTGGGTCCCTACACTGTCAGTGTGTGTGTGCTATATGTTGCCTCTTTGCCAAGGCCTGGGCATAGTGGGCACACCTTCATCTGCCTACAGGAGCAGGCTCAGGGGGTTGCTCCTCCAGGGCCCCTGCGCCTGTGGGAGCCCTGGCAATGGTGAGGAGCTGTGTGGCATTTCCCTGTGATGTTCCTGCCACAGATGTTTCCTCTGGATCATATTGTGTAGCATGGCACATACTATTAACATGTGTGCACATGTGGCTGGAGAGTACTGCAGGGCTCCACCAGATATGTCAAGGCAGTGGAACCATGACTTGACCATCCAAAACGCATGCTCTCTAATGTTCCTGGTTTGTGCATGTGCCTCATTATGGCATTCTTCAGTGTGTGTATGTGCATTTCTGATGGGTGTCATCATCCATGGCTCCAGTGCATAGCCAGTATCCCCCACCTGATGGCCACATGGGATTTCCCCCTTGACAAATGCCTGGTACAGCTGTGAGGCATGCCAGATGTGGGAGATGTAATAACTACCAGGGCTGCCAGCATACACATTCGTGATAATGCCAGGGCATTGCACATGACCTGGCAGCTGATCGAGTGATAGCCCTTGTAGTTGACATAGACACTACCCTCTTCACCAGGTGGTGCCTTGATGTGGATGTGCGTGTAGTCTATGGCACACAGTACCTCTGGGTAGTCTGTTACATGGTGGAAGAGACACATATTGCTGGTCCTCTCCTCACTGGTGCTGGAGAAATATATGTACTCAAAAGCATGTGTTTGCATGACATCCAGGAATTGGTGGAGTACCCTGGATGCAGAAGTCTGTGAGACCCACATGATGTCCCCAGTAAGTCATTGAAAGGTACTTGGAGCTAGTATTCTTAAGGATACGCATACCTTGATTTCAACTGGGATGGGTTCCCCTCTGTTGGGTTTGGGTCTGAGGTAAGGCTGGCACAGCTCACTGAGTTGCTGAAGTAGGTCCCTGTTCACCCTGTAGTGCTCTAGTACCTCTAGATCATGTAGTCCCTGGCAGGTTACCCTGGGTCTGAACACTCTTCTCCTCCTCCTCAGTCTGGGATGGTTGTCAGCATTATCCTCCTCACTGCCCTCAGTCTCTAGCGCATACTGGTGTATCAAAGTGACAGCAACCCCTAACATTTTTTCAGTTAAAATTCCCAACTGTGTACACCAATGGTGCAGGCTTTGTGGGAAAAAACAGACTGAAATGTGTTTGCATAGTTTATTCTGCTGTGCTGCAAATGCTGTCTGTGTGATTGGCTGACTATGATACATTCCACCTGACAGCTATATTATTTGTATCTGAGTGCCTGTATTCTGCTACTTCCCATTTTTTCTTCCCATTTCTACCTCTTCTAAGCCCCGTGGTAACCTGCACAAACCCAGCTGCTCAGATGTGAACACTTCTGCTCTTTCCTGTTTTTTTTTTTTTTTTTGCTCTGTTTAAGCCCTGTGGTGCACCGCACAAACTGTTTTAGCAAGTGTAAACATTGCTGAGCAGAAAAGGCCCTCCCTGGACATAAACACACCCTTCATTTCTTGATATAGCTAAGCTCAGCTAAGCAGCCTCAGACACACCCCATTGCTTAGCTGTGCTTAGCTAAGTGGAAATAGGAGACACAGTACTCCAATGTGCTTACACCAAGCATGACACACAGAAGAATCCTCCATTTTGCTATTCAATAAATTTAGCTCATTTGCATACTCCACTGCTTTAGTCCCTTGTTACTGCACTATTCTGCAGCCTATGTCCTTAGCTTCCACTGTTACCTGTTATTGTTTTGGTTCTGCATGCTACCCATTATAATGGTAATATTCGTCTTTCACATAAAATTGTCTTTTTATATTTCTTTTTATTTTCTGCACAATCTCATTTGTGCACTGCTGCGCTACGCTTAAGTGACCAAAATTGGCCAAAAAAGATAAACTTTGATTTTTATAATTTTGAAACAGTTTTCCATGTCAATGGCCATAATGTTGGCCATTGGCATGCCTAATAGTCGTAATACATGTTTTATGTTAAGCTGCCATGCCCTCATTTTGATTTTTGCAGAAATGTACATGGTTAGTAACCAAATACATTTCTGCAGTGCACACTGCTCTGACACAGATGCCTGTCTGCTTACTGAATTGCTAATTCACCTCATTTGCATGGCTTTCACCAGAAATTTAGGTAAATTGTATTAGTCAGTGGTGTCCATGTCAGAATAGTGCTGGGAGGCTCATGCAGACCCCCAGCCTTTTTACTGGATCACTTGGCAGACATATTCTGTGCAATAGCTGTTACACTATTTAGACATGGAGTTTCACTCTGTGTAGGCTTTATTGAATCCCAGCCATTGTCTCATACCATTGTTTGTATTATTTCCTTGCATATGCTGATAGGGTCAATACAACATTTGTACTATTAAAATGCTTGTTTAGAAAGGACATGTTGACATTTCACTACAGTCTTGTCATAACAAGAGAAATTCACTGATATGCTATCAAATACACATTTGACATTTTGTATTATCAATCACTGGCATGTTCAACATTATTAACTGCATTTCTCATGCTGCTAAAACATATGTTCGATATTATGATTTGGAACAATATACTGTCTTTCAGTTTCTCCTGTTAGGGGTCACCACAGCAGATCACCGGTCTGCAGATTGATTGACAGTGGAGTTTTTACAGTGTCAAGTTGCTGGCCCAGTGCCCAACCTTCACAGAAGGCACATGATTTGGTTCATAGGTTCATAGGTTCATAGGTTTATACTAGGCTATCTGCCCTAGGGCATTTATAAGCCTAGCCCAGAGTTTTTGTGGCTTACGCCACCCCTTTCTTTTGAAGGATATTATGCCCATTATTTTGCTGTGCCTCTGTCAAGCAGTGACACTGGTGTAATCCCTGGTTTATACCTGTGATCTCCCATCCATTGGTCAAGATTTCTCTTGAACAAGGCCAGCGAGGTGCTCTGCCTCACATGTACCGGGATTTTGTTCCACAGCATAGGGAGTCACTGGGTGATGAATCTGTCCCTCCAGCACGTCCTATTTATGACCGTGTCAAGGTTTAAGTCTCGTGCTCTTGTGGATCTGATGGATTTAGATTTTTTGAGGTGAAGCATGTTCATTAATTCCGGGTTGGACATGGCCTTGTATGTCAGGCACAAGTCACCTCTGAGCAGGCGGTAAGTGACTGAGTAGAGCTGGAGCTCCTTCAGTCGGGCAGCATAGGATATATTTTTGAGACCCTTTATCCTTTTGGTGAGGAACTTTTGGGGTCTTTCCAATTGCTGTAGGTGTCGGGTCAGATACATTCCAAATGGGGCGTTGTACTCAATCATCGGTCTGATGAGTGATGAGTACAGGGGAATGATGACATCTCTTGACCTAGACGTGAAACCCTTCATGATCAGG
The DNA here is from genome assembly GCF_019279795.1 of Protopterus annectens. Classification (NCBI taxonomy): domain Eukaryota; kingdom Metazoa; phylum Chordata; order Ceratodontiformes; family Protopteridae; genus Protopterus; species Protopterus annectens. The sequence goes on along the minus strand of NC_056725.1, from coordinate 1,106,251,683 downwards.
TGGGCAATGTAGAAGGTCTTCCTAACAACTTTGGCAACGTGGGTGTCAAATGAGAGGTTGCTATCAACCTGTGTTCCCAGATCCCTGATAACCTCTTCTGTGCTTAGTGGATTGCCACCTATATGGTAGCTAGGGGTAACCTTGTTTTTCCCAAAGGGTATGACTATGCATTTTTTAGCGTTTAACTTTAGGCCATGGCTTTGGCACCAGTTATCTGTTTCTATGAGACCCTTCTGAAGGATATCTGTGTCTGATGTGTTTTCAACTATGGCGCCCAGTTTGCAGTCATCTGCAAACTTTGTCAGCCATAATCCTCCTGTGCTTGCCTGTACTTCTGAAAAGTAGATGCCGAACAAGAGAGGACCCAGGACCGAGCCCTGTGGGACACCGCTTGTGACAGGCTTTGAATCTGACATGGCGCCAGCAACTCTAACCCTGTGGGTTCTGTCACTTAGCCAGTTTGCAACCCATCTTGTGATGTATGGGTTCACATTTAAACTGGTGAGTTTTTCTGTGATGCCTGAGTGGGGTATCGTGTTGAAGGCCTTTGCCAGGTCAAGGTAGGCTGTGTGGACTGCCTTGCCTTCATCAATGGCCTTGGTGACTGTTTCAAAAAAGTCAACCAAGTTTAAAAGGCACGATCTGCCCTTGACAAAGCCAAATTGGGTTTGATCCAATGTCTGCAGGTCCCCTATATCTTTATTTATGAGTTACATAATGATCCTCTCCATAGCTTTGCAGACCAGGCTTGTCAAGCTGATGGGTCAGTAGTTTCCAGGGTCGGTGGAAGCACCGCCTTTGTGCAATGGGACCACAGTAGCCGTACGCCATTCCTTAGGTACATATCCTGAGGTGAGGCTAAGATTAAACAGCTGCCCTAACTGCGGATTTAATTCCTCAATGAGCTCGTGGAGCACACAACTGGGGACACCATCTGGTCCCATGGATGCTGTGTTTTTCGCCTTGGAGAGAGCTGTTCTTACTTGAGCATTTGAGATGTTTGGGAGGATAAAATCCTCTGGTATAGATATTTCTCCTTTTGGGGGGGAGGGGGGGAGAAATTTGCACTGAAACTGTCAGCCAGTATGTTGGCAATGTCTGTAGTTTAGTGAACTTTACATCATTTTGAACCAGTTCTGAACATATCTGGGAGTTTCCTCCCAGGTTTCTAACATAGCTAAAAAAGGCCTTGTGGTTGTCTTTTGAGTCCGTGGCAATTTTTCTTTCAAAATTTGCTTTGGAGGATTTTATGAGAGATCTTAGTTTTTTACTTACGATGATCAAGGGTGTCTTCCCTTTTGAGGATTTTGCTCTATCTTGTAGTAGCTTTCTCCTTTTGTTGTAGAGCTTGTTTATGGCTGGGGTCCACCAGACTGGACGCCTGCCTTTGGTATAAAGAGTCTTTGTTTTGTTTGGGATTGCCTGATCCATACAGTCCTGGAGGTGCTGGTAGAAGGCATTTGTAAGTGATTCAGTGGCTTTAGTGATGGTTTCCGCTGGCTCTGGGGCCTTGAAAGAGACCACACCAGTCCTAAGAAGTGTGAAGTCGGCTTTAGAGAAGTTCTTCACTGTGGTCTTTTTTATCTGGGGTGGGAGCGGGATGTGGACTTCCAGTGAGATTATTTTATGATCTGATCTCACCAATGAAGGGTATACCTCCGGTTTTGAACATTGTGACCCCATGTTTGTGATAATGAGATCCAGTATGTTTTCACCTCTTGTGGCCATGGTGACTAGTTGTTCCATGGCATTAGAGTTTATGAACTCTAGGAACCTTTGGGCTAAAGTGTGGGGGCTTGAGTAGTGATCCCAGTCTATGTTTGGATAGTTGAAATCACCTAGTATGATGGTGTTTGGGGTTACATTTATCCCCTCCAGAGTTTTCCGGAATGCTGTGTGAGGATCCTGAGTTTGAGAGGGTGGCCTGTAACATGCTACAAATTGTAGAGCAGTCTTGCCTATGGTTACTTGCACCTGGATGGTCTCTGATGCATCGTGTGTTGCCACCAACCTGGAGGTGAGGGTATCTTTGATGAATATGGACACCCCTCCTCCTTTCTTGGTGTTTTCCGGATTTTCTGGCCGGAACGCATGATATGAGGTAAAACCTGATAGTGCCGGGGTGCTCTCAGGAGCCTTGAACCAGGTTTCAGTCACAGCACAGACATCAATGTTCTCCATACTGAGCATATGGAACCATATATTTAATCTAATTCATATAACCAATCAATTTAAATTCAGTTGGCATTAATTGCTTGCTTAATGTAAGTAGCCAAAATATATACAAGAATATAAGTTTCAAAAAATAAACAAATGATTCTTTAAAATCTTTAAAGTTATAAACAATTGCATACATCAACAAAAATAATGGATTCAAAGATGGCCGCCGTTCTTTAAACACTGCAAAACTACAGCTCTCCAGATATCAGAAACAAAAATCAACCCTGTGGATATATCACAAGATTTAATATGCTAATTGGCAGCAATAACTAAAGTACTAACATCTATCTTCGCTTCTGAGAGGGAAAAATAGAGAAAAAATATTTTGTAACAGCAAGATTGGAATTGATGGTCAGCCTGACTCTGAACAGAGCAACAAACAAAGGAAATACATATCTCTCAGCTGAAACCTTACACCTGGTATAAATACGTTTACAGTGTATCAAAATGTCAAAAGAAGACAAAACTATGGAAATCACAACTTCTAAAACTAAACTATCTGCCTTGCAATCTCCGGAAAAAGAAACTATTTTTAAAAGACAGAAAACAGTTACACAAAGGGAGACTGCAAAGACAGGAATAACAAACAAACCAGACCAACCGGTCAGCATGGAGGAAATTAAATCAGCACTATTACCTATTCAAGAAGCCTTAAAAGATTTATCAACACAAATGCTTACGTTTAGTGCCACATGTAATCAGATTTTGGAAAGAATGGATAAATCAGAAACCAGAATAGCTGAAAGTGAGGATAAAATAATTATGCTTACGAAAAAAACAGACTCTCATAATGCAGACATTTAAACCATGCAAAATAAAATTTTAGACCTGGAAGCAAGATCCAGACGGAATAATATAATAATTAGAGGAATTCCAGAAACAATTCAGTACAATGATCTGAATGCTACCATAATGCAAATACCTGAAACACTGTTCAAGGACTCTGATAGTGTTAAACAGATTGTTATAGAAAGAGCACTTAGAGCTATCAGAGAATCATTTGCTTCAAATGCACCTAGACCAGTCTATACCAAAATACTGAGTTACCAAGATGCAAGCAAAATACTGCTAACTATTAAAAAGAATGGTGGATTTATCATCTGGCAAAATAACAAAATTTCCATGACACAGGACTTACCAATACAAATAAGGCAATCCAGGCAAATGCTAGCTCCATACTGCAAGTTTTTGATTGAAAAAAACATCAGATTTCAAATGAAGTATCCAAATACTTTAATTTTCACAGTGGATGGTATTAAATATTCAATAAACACTGAAAAAGAAGCAAAACCTACATTTTTGAAGCTTTTCAAAGCACTGCCGCCTTCAGAAGTTTGATCAAAGCATCCAGGTCTTCTTTCAGCATCAGACAGACTGGGAATCCATAATTACGATGATCCGAGGCTTTATAACTCTTTGTTTGTTCTTTTCTTTTTACCAGGCCCTGGGAAACTCTTGATTACATCCTTATCTCGAAATTCCAGCATGTCCACGAGGTTTTTCCAAAGATTTATGGCTTCTACGAGTGTAAACAAGCCACGAGGTAACAGGAAGTCCTTTGGATGATGCAGGGGGACTGATTTCAATGTAGCGCATCCAGGAGGTCTGTCCATGAACTGATTCCCCCATTGTGAATTCGAAATGAAGAAAACAAGCTCATCAAGCAGGAAGGACTATAGAGAAGCTGTAGAAACTGTTTGGAACTAAAAACGAAGCTTCCTGGACTTATTTGGAGGGTAAATGGCTTCTGTATGGTATAAGGAAATGTACAGCTGTACAGGTAGGAAATACTATTGTAATGGGTTGGTTAAAATAGAAGGGTATTGCATTGTATAGTGATAGAATCTGGTAATTATGTCTCTATTTCTTTTTTCTTAGGTTTTTTTTCTTTTTTTTTTTCTTTCACTTTTAATTAGGAAAATGTATGTGTATGCTCTGTTCAATAAAATAACAGGATGATGTTAGTATAATAAATGTTATGAAAGACTGTAAACTTGAAATGTTTAAAATGTTACATTTAGGTTGTCCTTCTCTTTAGTATTTTTAAATATATTTTATAGGGATACAATTATTTAGTCAAATGCTTTGTGTAGTACAGTTGTTATTGTTACTTAGAGTATGTTCCAAGTTTTAGCAGACTGTTACCTTGGAGAAGGACAACTACCTAAAACAGTTAGAACATTTAAACAAAAATAACCTTAGGACTGTATTGTTATGTTTAACAACTGTTTCCTTTCTCTGGGAATTAATAATTAATAGTGTATATGACAAGAAGTTAAAATGTATTATTGTCATTGCTGATTATTAATATTGTGAGCTATTGGTTAAACTGTATTTTCACACAACAATTAGTAAATGTGTTTGACTATATTAAGTATGTCCAGAACTGTAGTTAGGTAATTAATAGTGTTTATTTGGGAATGTTTGGATTAAGCTTTGTAGATTTAGAGATAGTGGTTGTAGGTTTTTTGCATAAGGTTTTTGGGTTAATTTGTAGAGTTAGAAATTTAGACAAACAGAGATATTCAAAGGATGTGAAAAACCTATGTACGTCCTGGTCCAGAGGAATAGTGGATAAGCACTGGGTAGGGATGGGATGTCAGATTCGCTTCCAAATAATCTATGATATGTTAACATACTGTAATCTAAGGTTGTCTCTCAATAGTAGGAATAGGAATACATTTTTGAAGAGCTACAGATGTGGATAATAGAATCTTGGAATGTTAAAGGACTCCAGAACATGAAAAAAAGGAAGCTATTTTTACACTTGTTTTTCCAATCAAAATCAGACTTTATTTCATTGCAGGAAACTCATTTGACTAATGATCAGTGGGATATACTGAAGAATAAAAAATGGATTAGGGAGATAGTGGCGGCGGAAGGGACAACGAACAGTGCAGGAGTGGCAATTATAATTAAAAACCGATACCAAGAAAAAATCTTAGATGTCAAAATAGATAAAGGGGGAAGGTGGTGTTTAGTGGTTCTGATATCTAAGTTCTATGATAAACCTATATTACTCATGAATATATATGCCCCCTCCACTAATCAGCACCATTTTATAACTTCACTTTACTCCATTTTACAACAATATAATAACTGTTATATATTAATGGGAGATGATTGGAATTCATATCAAGATCCCAAGTTGGACAAATTTGGTTCATCCAAAGCTTTTAATAAACAGGCAATGATAGCATTGAAGGAATTTAAAACTGATTTTAAACTATATGACCCATTTATACATACACACACACAAATGAAAGCAGAGAATTTTACTTTTTACTCAAGCTGCCATAAAATGTGGTCGAGAATTGACTTTTTTTTTATTTCGGAAGTATTGATATCTGCTGACCCATGTGTTTCCACCCAAGCCAGACAAGTATCGGACCACTCAAGGATCACACTAACACTAAACAATAATAATATGAGTAATAGGAGACTTCGAGGATACAATTGGTCTTTAAATCCATATTTACTAAGGAAAGAGGACATATTGAAAGAAGTTAAAGAGACACTTGAACAGTTACTTCATATCTTTCTTAAAAACAGACATCCTGTTGATATAGAATGGGCTACAACCAAAGCCCTAATAAGAGGGATTTTTCTTCAGAAAGCTACTTACTATAAAAAAATGCAAAATAAGGAACTACTAGACTTGGAAACCAAAATTAATTTACTAGACCAGGAGCTAATGAGGAACTATAATAAACAAACAGAAATAGATTTATTAAAGTGTCAAAAAGAACTGTTTTTTACTACATAATAGTAAACTGTCATTTTATGAACATAGAAATTTAGTGAAATATGCAAATCATATTCAGACTCCCTCAAAAGCATTAGCACGCATTATTAACCAAGCAAAATCAACATTATTAATATCAGAAATAAACTATACTAATAGAGCATATACTAATAAGGCAGATATTATGAATACTTTTGAAACAATATTTAATCAGGTATATGGTGATCAGCAGACAATTTTACCAGATAAAGTTAGGAAAGATTTCTTGCAGAAGATCATATTCCCGAATATTGATAATGAGTCCCATAGGGATTTAATTAAACCAATTTCAGAGGAGGAGGTAGCAGAGATAATTAAAAAGCTGAGACCACATAAAGCCCCAGGCCCGGATGGATTGACTTCTGAATTTTATAAAACTTTTAATGAGATTCTGAGTAAAATACTTTCACAGACATTTAATTATATAATTCAAAATAAAATCAATGATCCTCACTTTAATGCTTCTAAGACTATTTTGATACCGAAAGAAAAAAGTGACTCTACAAACCCAGATAATTACAGACCCATTTCACTCTTGAACATAGACATGAAAATGATGACATCCATCCTGGCAAATAGACTTAAAAAGGTCACAAATTTATTAATATCAGAGGTTAAGGCGGGATTTATGGATGGGAGACAGATCACTGATAATACATTAACGCTTCACACATTAATTTCATACGCCAAGTACAAAAATCTCAATATTTATGCACTCATAATTGACGCACAGAAAGCATTTGACAGAGTTAACTTGGTATACTTATTTGATATGTTATCATAATTTAATATACCTTCAGATTTCATTCTAACATTAAGGAAAATATATAATAACGCATATACAAATGTATTTATCAATCAAGAATGCTCTAAAAGAATACAAATTAAAAATGGTACCCGAAAAGGGTGCCCATTATCTCCTATTTTGTTTAATCTTTATTTGGAACCATTATTTTTACACATTAAATAAAATGTTTTTTACAATCCTCCAACACTATATGGTATGAAAATAAATATGGCTGCTTTACTTGAATGATTTAAATATATATTGTACCACACCAGTGTCAGACACCGAGAAAATATTAAAAGCAATAGAAGACTTTGAAAAAATCTCTAATTATAAACTGAATTTTAAGAAATCCAAAATATTCCCATTAAAGACTCCTACACCTTTTTCATTGCTACCATTGATAGGACAAGTATTGATGGAAGAAAAAACAAAATATCTGGGTATTGTATTTTCAACTGATAATAGAGATTTTTTTATAAACAATGTTAAGTCAACTTGGGATCAGATAACATTGGACTTGAAAAGATGGAGTAAACTGAAACTACCAATGATGGCGAGAACTGCAATTATCAAAATGAATGTTCTTCCCAGAATATTATATATACTTAGATTTACACAACTTAGAATCACGAGGAAATTTTTTAAACAGCTTCATATAGGACTAGGGAGATTTCTTTGGAAACCTAGGAAAACGAGGATAACATATGAGAAAATGATGGCTCCAAAGAATAGGGGAGGTTTAGATTTACCAGATTTTGAAACTTATTACTTGATAATTAATGCCAACAGAATTTTAAGGGCGATTCACTTTGATAGAGGCAGTCTGAAATGGGCACCAAAATGGCTGGTCTTAACCTACAGACATGTAACTAAAGTGGGAATTAACTGTAAAGCTCTACCCTTTCTGAATAGAGGAATACTCAGTAAATATGACTTAATGGAACATATTAAAAGTTATGTAACTTCAATTCAAAATCTTTTTACCTCATTAAACCTACTAAAATATATGATGGTGTTTCAACCATTCCACAAGAACCCAAATTTAGTAATTGGGAATAAGTTGATAGACTTACAAAAATTCCCCCTAATAAAGGATTTAATTGTATTGGATCTCTACCCCTTTCTTGGGGTATCAGTTCACGATATTTTAAAAGAGAAAAGTCTTCCTATTTCCTATCTAATTATCATGAGACAACTAAAAGATCTGGCTATAAATTATTTTAATAACTTTGATTTTAATGAAGAGGAATTAAATATATGTCGTAATCTGTGGGAAGCTCTGATACAAGATAAAAAATATATAACTATTTCATATAAACTGATAAAAGAGATGGAATATAATAAACATATTCTCTTATCGAATTATTGGAGGGAAAAATTAATATTAGTTGACAACAGCAAGATCTTGGAAGCATTTAATCTAACATTAAAGTCTGTGTCCCTTCAGAAATTACTATTCACGCAATTGATGATATTTAACAATGCTACTATACCCGTCTTATTCTTCATAAATTTGACTCAAAGAACTCGCCTAAATGTCCATATTGTACAGACCAGACAGCTGACTTGTTTCACATGTTTTGGAGTTGCAAATGCATTTTTAAACTTTGGAATTCATTAAAACTTCAATTACAGAAAATGGGATACCAGCATTCAACACTCACTTGGGAATTTATGATCCTACATATTCCTCCAGATAACTTAGATAAATCAAAAAAGATCATAATCATGAATATTTGTTTATTAATGAAACTATACATAGCTTCAAACTGGTTGAACCCGACTCAGATATCTTGGGGAAAACTTTAGAACATTAGCAATCAGACACATATTAGCGCATAAATTGTTAATCAATGACCATAAAAAAGCATAAATAATATAAAAATATGGGAGCAAATCTTCAATATTGTGTTGGCCTACGGGTTCTTATCCACTATTACTCAGGACACATATTTATAAGACTGATTCAATCTTAGATTTGACATAGATCGTAACAATAATACAGACTGTTGACTTTTTCATGTTGTATTTCTTTTTTAATAATTTGCATTAATATATAATGTTTATGTAACTTTTGGAAGCAATCATGTATATATTGTATATATTTATAGTGTGTAGTTATGTAATTGAAAAACAATAAAAGACAGATTATTGAAAAAAAAAAATAAAAATAATGAAGCAATTAACTGTAAAATAAGAGATTCTGACAAAGCTGATTTAATTAAGGTATTAAAAGAAAACTGCCAGTATACTTCTACTTTCTTTAGTAATAAATTAATATCCTCCTATCAATATCTGCACCTTACAAAACAGTGAAGCCACACATCTTAACATTTGTACATAGTGGTCAATGTCTGGCTAAAGCATTCTTTTGTTTATATCGGGCCCAATTTCAAAAGACTTGCTCTCAGTGTAAGTGACAGCTTACACTGAGAGCGGGCCTATTGAAATATGGTCCCTGATATAAGCCTGTTTATGTATAGGGCTTACATTGAAGTAAGTCACTTACACTGAGAGCAAGTCTTATAGAATCAGGGCAGACTAACATTGAGAGCAACTTTTTTGGAATCTGGCCAGCTGAGTTAACATTTTCTGAAATATACATTCTAAGAGGTCTCAGGTTATTTTCCTTTATATAACCAGCACAAGTGGCATTTAGTGCATGATAAATCAAATTTCTAATAATCTGTACTTTTCTCATTGGTACCAATAACAAAGTCATTGACAGGTTTAACAATGTAAGGACTGTTGATCATAAATCTGCATTGACAACTCCCCATATAACTTTATGTTTCTTTATTCATTTATTTACTACTACAAGACATATTCCTTTATATTTTTATTTTTGATAACCAGGTAGATGGGCTAGTCTAAGGTTTGTTTTTCCTGTCCATGGCCCAAACAGAAGGCAAGCATGATAATGCAGATCAAATGCAGTAATGTGGATCTACTAAAGATAGACCCCAGGATTCAATAAAGCTTACATGGAGCGATTCTCCATGTATGAATAGTGTAGCAGCCCTAGCACAGAATATAGCTGCTGACCCATTAAACAAGGCTGGGGGCATGCATGAGCATCCCAAGCACTATTCTAACATGGACACCATGGAATAATGCTAATCACCTCATTTAAGTTCATAGGTTCATAGGTAGGTACTAGGCTATCTGGTCGAAGGCATTCATAAGCCTAGCTGGAATGTGTTGGCTTTCGCCACCCCCTTAGATTAGTTCCCTGTGCCTCTGTCCAGCAGATCCATTGAAGTGATCCCTGGGGTAAACTTTCTGTTTACCATCCACTCGTCAAGGTTTCTCTAGAAGAGGGATAGCAAGGCGCTCTGCCTAATGTAGATTGGAATCTTGTTCCAGAGTATGGGAAGTCTCTGGGACAGGAATCTATCCCTCCATCATGTCCTATTTATTGTTGTGGTGAGGTTTAGATCCCTGGAGCATGTGGCTCGAGGGGATATGGTTTTCTTTAGGTGGAGCATGTCCGTCAATTCTGGGTTGGCCATGGCCTTGTATGTTGGGCGGAGATCACCTCTGAGTAGGTGATATGCAACCAAGTACAGCTGGAGTTTCTTCAGTCGAGCTGCATAGGGCATCTGCTTGAGGCCAGTGATCCTCTTGGTGAGGTACTTCTGTGGTCTTTCCAGTTGTTGTAGGTGTCTTGTAAGGTACATCCCAAATGGGGCATTGTACTCTATGATAGGTCTGATGAGTGATGCATAGAAGGGCCCAATGACCTCTTTTGATCTGGATGCAAACCCTTTTGTGATTAGGTGGGCCACATAGAAGGATTTTCTAACCACTTTGGCAATGTGATTATCAAAGGAGAGGTTTCTATCTACTTGGGTCCCCAGATCCCTTATTATGTCTTCCATATTTAGGGGGCTACTACCTATGTGGTAGTTTGTGGGTACTTTTTTTTCCAAGGGGGATGACTATGCACTTTCTGGCATTTAGCTTGAGGCCATGGTTTTGCACCAGGTATCTGTCTCAGAGAGACCCTTTTGGAGGATGTCTGTGTCAGCCGGAGAGTCAATTATAGCCCCTAGTTAGCAGTCATTTGCGAACTTGGTCAGCCATATTCCTCCTGTGCTTGCCTGTACCTCTGAGAAGTATATGCTGAGCAGGAGGGGTTCTAGGACTGAGTCCTGGGGAACACCACTTGTAACTGGTTTAGAATCAGACCTAGCTCCCGCAACTCTTACCATGTGGGTTCTGTCCATGAGCCAGTTGGCAACCCATCTCATGACGTAGGGGTTTATGTTCAGGCTGGTGAGCTTGTCTATAATACCTGAGTGGGGAATGGTGTCAAAGGCCTTTGCAAGGTCTAGGTAGGCTGTGTGGACCACCTTTCCCTCATCTATAGCCTTGGCAACAATCTCAAAGACGTCCACCAGGTTTAGGAGGCATGATCTGCCCTTAACAAAGCCGAACTGGATAGGGTCCAGTGTTTGGAGGTTTCCAATGTCTCTGTTAATGAGATCCATGATGATGCGCATCATAGCTTTGCAGACCATGCTAGTCAGGCTTATAGGCCGATAGTTTCCAGGGTCAATTGTGGCTCTACCTCTCTGGAGTGGAATAACTGTTGCTGTGTGTTAGTCTGTGGGCATGTAGCCTGTGGAGAGACTGAGTTTAAACAGTGTGTTTAACTGAGGGGTTAGTTCATCTTTGAGCTCATGTAGGACACAGCCTGGGACACCATCCGGTCCCATTGATGCTGTTTTTTTTGGCTTTGGAGAGGGCTGTTTTAACCTGAGTGTCTGTGATTTCAGGTGCACTACATTCTTCTGGTATGGTTATGGGCCCTTTTGGGGGTGAGATGGGGGTGAAGATTGCACTGAACCGGTCTGCCAGGATGTTGGCTATATTGGTTGATTCAGTGTATTTTGTGTCATTCTGCACTAACTCTGAGCAGATCTGAGAATTGCCACTTTGATTCTTGACATAGCTAAAGAATGCTTTGTGGTTATCTTTGGAGTCCATGGCAATTTTTCTTTTGAAGCTAGCCTTGGATGATTTTATGAGGGAACGTAGTTTCTTGCTGATACTGATCAGGGATGTCTTCCCTTCTTGGGATTTTACTCTTTTCTGTACTAGATTCCTCCTTCTATTGTATAGCTTGCTTATGGCAGGGGTCCACCAGACTGGTTTTCTTTTCTTGGAGGAGAGAGTCTTGGTTTTGTTGGGGATAGCACGATCCATGCATTCTTGTAGGTGCCCATAGAGTGCATTAGTAAAGGATTTTGCAGCTTGGACAGCGTTATCCTTTAGCATGGAGGCTTTGAAACTTCCCACCTCGGTCTTAAGTAATGTGAAGTTTGCTTTTGAAAAGTTTTTCACAGTGGTTTGTTTGACCGAGGGCAGTGGCGGAATGTGGATATCTAGAGTGATTAGTTTATTGTCAGATCTAGCCAGTGAGGGGTTTTACCTCTGATGTGTAACACTGGTCACCCATATTGTTGATGACCTGATCCAATATGTTGTCACCTCTGGTGGGGGTGTTGACCAGTTGATCCAGGGCGTTTGAGTTTATAAATGCTAGGAAATGTTGGGCAAGGGAGTTTGTACTTGAGTAGTTCTCCCAGTTAATGTTTAGGTAATTGAAATCACCCAATATCAGGGTGTTTGGTAGGATCTTTATGTTTCCCAGTGTTTCCAGGAATGTGGAGTGGGGGTCCTGGGACATGGTGGGTGATCTGTAGCAAACTATAATTTGAATATCAGTTTTGCCCATTGTTAGTTGCACATGGATGATCTCTGAAGCATCATGCTGTGCCACTAACCTGGAGGTGTGGGTATCCTTGATGAATATGGATACTCCCCAGCCTTTTATATTTCGGTCCGGGTTTTGTGGCCAAAATGTATGGTATGAGCTGTAGCCTGGTAGTGCTGGGGTGCTCTCTGGAGCCTTAAACCAGGTTTCTGTTACTGCATATATATCGATTTTCTCTATACTGAGGAGTGCCTTGAGTGCGTGCATTTTGAGGTTTAGACTTCTTGCATTGAGTAGCATTACCCTCAGTTTTTTGTTACTTATGCTAGTTATGGTGGTGGGTTTGTCTTTTGAGCCTTGCCTAAAAAAGGCACTATGGGGGTGGCAAGAGCCTTGGCCAGTATTCGAAAGCCTAATGGTGACAGGTGCAAGCCATCTCTAGCAAAGTAGTGTGGCTTGTCGAGCATGTCATCCCAGGCTGACAGACACTGGATCCCCTTTGAATGACACCAGAAGCTTAGCCAATTGTTGGAATTGATCATTTTTTTCTCTATACCATGGTATCATTCTTGGTGAGGGCAGGATGCTACTCAGGATCAGGGTCAATCTGGCCTAGGCTACGTAATCAGAGAGCTCCTCCATGTCTCTTTTCATGCAGTCCAGGGAGGTACTGCTCAGGTCATTCACACCAACATGGACAATGACAGAGTCATATTTGTACTTGTTCTGGAGTGACCTGAGTGCTTGTGTTATGTGGCGAATCCTGGCACCCGAAAGGCAGCTAACAGTAACCTTTTCCTTGTTCAGTCTAGTGAGTAGGACGTCAGTGTGCCTGACTATAGAGTCACCTATTACTAGTGTGTTGGGTATGTTATTTTGCCTTAAGGGCTGTGATTGTGTGGCACACTGGTTTTGTGAAGTATGTGTTTCATGGTTTGTGTTGGAGGGTGGAGGTTGCTTGCATGTCTGCTTTGGAGGTCTCTGTTGCTTCTGCAGATTTTTATTTAGAGCCTCCAAGTATGTTTTTGTGTATTTATGTGTGTTTTTTGCTGGTGCTGGTTACATAGGTCTATGTGAGACTGTTGGTGTGATGCAAGTAATTCCCTTCTCTTCTTGGCTGCCTGGTCCAGTCTTGGGTTGAGAGAGCTTAGCCTCCAGTTTGGCTGTATGATTGCATCTCTCGCATGTATTAGTGTTTGGTGGAAGGAAGAGATGGTTGTCTATGTACATGAGGCAAATGTAACATTGCCTCAAAATGCCAAGATTCACCAGTTGGACCGGAGAGTACACCTGAAACTGCCCTTTGGACATGCCTGAATAGGTACAGTGAACTGTTTTACTGATTGGCTGGTAAGGTCGAATAGAGAGCCTTGTCCTTCTCTACAGTATAGGGGGGGTCTAGTGCTAAGGTATATTAGTGCTTGCTATGAGTTTTGATCAAGTGCCAGTATGAAAGGTGAATGGTTTGAGTAATTAAGTTGAAAGTTTGTCTAGCTCCAAGGGAAAAATTGAACAGTAGACTTTGTGGAGCCAGAAATAGTTATACCCTAGCTAACCGGTGTTACCTGGCATGCAAAACCTTGCAAATGCAGGTTTTATACCAGGAAAATGAAAGAGCTAGAAATTAGCCCAAAATGGCCAATAAACTACTAATTTCTGGGCTGAAACCATTCCTCCAGGGACAGGTAGGCTGCTCAAAGCTCTCTCTCTCACAGTGAACAGTGAAACTTCCTTCTATCCAAGTAAGGTATGGGCAAACACAGAAACTTGTAACACAGCCCTGAATTTAGCACTAACCTGAAAACTGGACTATACTAGCTTAGAAAGGCGGGAAAACAAGTATTTTTTTTTTGTTTTTTGTTTTTTTTTTTCAGAAAATAAAGCAGATGCAATCAAAAAACACTTTAAATGCACAGAAATGGCTATCCCACTTGAGTGTGTAGCCTACAACAGTTAAACATGTAATTTAAACACAAAAATGACTTTGTTAAAGTGCATGCAGTAAAATAAGTACAATATGTAGCTGAAACAACCTTTTTAAATCACAGAAACTCTAGAAAATCAGCGTTTTAGGCAGAATTAGCTAAAGGCAGCAAGAAAATGCAGAAAAATGATACTTAATCACTCCAAAGTCTCTCTTTTGTCTCTCTGCTGCTGTAGAACTCTGCAGAGCATGAGGCAGGAGCTTGCTGAGTTGTATACTAGCACAAAAAATGTGCAAATGCCAGTTTTATAGCAGGGAAATGAAAGAGATAGAAATTAGCCCAAAATGGCCAATAAACTACTAATTTCTGGAATGAAACCACTCCTCCAGGGAGAGATAGGCCACTCAAAGCTTCCTCTCTCACAGTGAACAGAGAAACTTCCTTCTATCCAAGTAAGGTATGGGCAAACACAGAAACTTGTAACAACCCTGAATTCAGCAGTAACCTAAAAACTGGCCTATACTAGCTTAGAAAGGCGGAAAACAAGTATATTATTTATTTTTTATTGGTTTTTTTTCAGAAAATAAAGCAGATACAATCAAAAAAACACTTTAACTGCACAGAAATGGCTATCACACTTGCATGTGTAGCCTACAACAGTTAAACAGGTAATTTAAACACAAAAACAGCTTTGTTAAAGTGAAGGCAGTAAAATAAGTACAATATGTAGCTGAAACAAGCTTTTTAAATCACAGAAACTCTAGAAAATCTGCATTTTAGGCAGAATTGGCTAAAGGCAGCAAGAAAATGCAGAAAAATGATACTTAATCACTCCAAAGTCTCTCTTCTGTCTCTCTGCTGCTGTAGAACTCTGCAGGGCACCAGGCAGGAGCTTGCTGAGCTGTATACTAGCACAAAACCTTGCAAATGCAGGTTTTATAGCAAGGAAATGAAAGAGATAGACATTAGCCCCAAATGGTCAATAAACTACTAATTGCTGGGCTGAAATCTCTCCTCCAGGTACAGATAGGCTGCTCAAAGCTCCCGCTCTCACAGTGAACAGAGAAATTTCCTTCTATCCAAGTAAGGTATGGGCAAACACAGAAACTTGTAACACAGCCCTGAATTCAGCACTAACTTGAAAATTGGACTATACTAGCTTAGAAAGGCAGGAACACAAGTATATATTTTTCTTTTTTTTTTTTTCTGATAATAAAGCAGATACAATCAAAAACACTTTAAATGCACAGAAATGGATATCACACTTGAGTGTGTAGCCTACAACAGTTAAACAGGTAATTTAAACACAAAAATGACTTTGTTAAAGTGCAGGTAATAAAATAAGTACAATATGTAGCTGAAACAAGCTTTTTAAATCACAGAAACTCTAGAAAATCAGCGTTTTAGGGGGAATTAGCTAAAGGCAGCAAGAAAAAGCAGAAACATGATACTTAATCAGTACAAAGTCTTTCTTTTGTATCTCTCCTGCTGTAGAACTCTGCAGGGCATCAGGCAGGAGCTTGCTGAGCTCTATACTAGCACAAAAACCTTGCAAATTGGGGTTTTATAGCAGGGAAATGAAAGATAAAAATTTTCCCAAAATGGCAAATAAACTACTAATTTCTGGGCTGAAACCAGTCCTCCAGGGACAGATAGGCTGCTTAAAGCTCCATCTCTCACAGTGAACAGAGAAACTTCCTTCTATCCAAGAAAGGTATAGGCAAACACAGAAACTTATAACACAGCCCTGAATTTGGCACTAACCTGAAAACTGGACTATACTAGCTTAGAAATGCGGGAAAACAAGTATATATATATTTTTTCAGAAAATAAAGCAGATACAATAAAAAAAAACACTTTAAATGCACAGGAATGGCTATCACATTTGACTGTGTAGCCTGCAACAGTTAAACAGGTAATTTAAATAGAAAAGCAACTTTGTTAAAGTGCAGGCAGTAAAATAAGTACAATATGTAGCTGAAACAAGCTTTTTATATCAAATAAACCCTAGAAAATCTGCATTTTAGGTGGAATTAGCTACAGACAGCAAGAAAATGCAGAAAAATGATACTTAATCACTCCAAAGTCTCTCTTTTGTCTCTCTGCTGCTGTAGAAATCTGCAGGGCACCAGGCAGGAGCTGCTGAGCTGTATACTCTGCTAGTGAAAACCATGCAAATGAGGTGAATTAGCAATTCAGCAAGCAGAAAGGCATCCATGTTAGAGCCATGTACATTGCAGAAATGTATTCGGTTAGTAACCCTGTACATTTCTGCAAAAATCAAAATGAGGGTATGACAGCTGAAAGTAAAGCATCAATCAGTCAGCTATAGCAACACCTCTCAACTGGCCAGATTGGGGAAGAATGTTTCTAGTTTGGCTCATAATATTGGTCTGTGCATCATACTTCTTGTATTTGTCTGGTAAAGCACTG
Source organism: Protopterus annectens (assembly GCF_019279795.1). Lineage (NCBI taxonomy): Eukaryota > Metazoa > Chordata > Ceratodontiformes > Protopteridae > Protopterus > Protopterus annectens. Next base: position 1,106,234,809 of record NC_056725.1, on the reverse strand, counting down.
TGATGATCTGAGGATTTCTGCCACAAGGTATATGTAATGACACAATACATTTCAGTTTCAGCCTTCAGATATGTCAGAGAATATCTGCTAAAACAAACCCTGTAACTCCAGCAACATCCTGTTTACTTTTGAGAGGTATCACTACAGCACACAAAACCCATGACCAGAGTACAACTATCTCTGGAATGGAGTCCCACTCTTACTATAGAAAGTCATACTGGGCATGCTCTTACACTTAGAGAATTACATCCCATGTCAGAACCCACATCGGACTATATAACTGTATTGTACATATATGTCTTTGCATACAGACAGCTATGTACACCTTAAATGTCTCTACACACAGCTATCAGACAGGATTACTCTCAGCTAGCTGTAGGTGGCCCATATGTGATATATCAGCATCTGATGCGTGTGATACACAGACATATATATGGGCAACAGATAACAATATGTTAAGCTTACACACACAAAGACATGGTGAAGAGAGAGACAGACAGCAATAGGGAGAGAGACACAGAGAGAGACACACACAGAGAGTGAGTCATATACAGGGATACCCTGAATGGCATAGAGTGATGTCCTGCTGTGGACAGTGGCATACTGGTCGTAATCAGTCATATATGCCAGCATGAAGGGGCGCTCCATTGTATAATAGTATTGAGGTGGGAGTTGTATTATCACATCACCTGCACGTGTGTGTGTGTGTGTGTGTGTGTGTGTGTGTGTGTGTGTGTGTGTGTGTGTGTATATATATATATATATATATATATATATATATATATATATATATATATATATATATACATCTGTAGGTTTAAGTATTAAGAGGTTGTTCCCAATCAGTACGCTTCCCATTGCCCTACTTCACAAGATCTGCTGATGTCATTCACCTTAGAAGTACCTTTGGACACTTGTCAGCCCTATAAGCTCTGTGGCATGTGTGATAACTGCATAATGCTGTAGTACAAATAAATAGATACAGTAGGTAGGGGTTCTAATCTCAGTCCTGGTAATTGTAAGTGTGTGTGTGTGTGTGTGTGTGTGTGTGTGTGTGTGTGTGTGTGTGTGTGTGTGTGTGTGTGTGTGTGTGTGTGTGTGTGTGTGTTTGTATGTGAAACAGTTTTAGGCCATTCCCACCCAGTTCACTTGCCAGTGCCCTACTTTAGCAGTCCTGCTGATGTCATTCTGCTTAGAAATACCTTTAGGCAAATCTCAGTCCTATAAACTCCATGGCATGTGCAATATCTACATAACAGTATAGTACAAATAACTAGATAAGCAGGGGTTCTATTTTCAGTTCCAGCAAATGCGTGTGTGTAAAAGTGTTTGTAAGTGTGCATGTTTGTAAGATAAAGTATTTTGAGGACTTTCCCACCCACAACATTATTCAGTGCCCTACATTAGCAGTCCTGCTGATGTAATTCCCTTTAGAAGTATCTTTGGACAAACCTCTTCCCTATTGGCTGTGTGGCACATGTAATAACTACGTAACAATATAGTACAAATAACTATTTAGGCAGGGGTTCTATTCTCAGTTCTGGCAACTTTGTGTAAAAGTGTTTGTAAGTGTGTCTGCTTGTAGGACAAAGTAGTTTGAAGACTTTCCCACACAACAACATTTCTCAGTGCTCTACTTTAGTAGTCTTGCTGATGTCATTCCACTTAGAAGTACCTTTGGGCAACCCTCAGCCCTATAGGCTCCTTGGCATGTGTAATAACTACTTAACAGTATAGTGCAAATAACTAGATTGGCAGGGGTTCTATTTTGAGTTCTGGCGAATGTGTGTGTAAAAGTGTTTTTGTGTATGTTTGTAGGATAAAGTATTTTGAGGACTTTCCCACCCACAACACTTCCCAGTGCCCTACTTTAGCAGTCCTGCTAATGTCATTTCCCTTAGAAGTACCTTTGGGCAACATTCAGTCCTATAAGCTCTGTGGGGCATGTAATAACTATGTAACAGTATAGTACAAATAACTAAATAGGCAGGGGTTCTTGTCTCAGTTCTGGCCAGTGTGTGTGTGTGTGTGTGTGTGTGTGTGTGTGTGTGTGTGTGTGTGTGTGTGTGTGTGTGTGTATGTGTGTGTGTGTCTCTGTGTGTGTGTGTGTGTGTGTGTGTGTGTGTGTGTGTGTGTGTGTGTGTAAAAGTGTTTGTAAGTGTACATGTTTGTAGACTAAAGTATTTTGAGGACTTTCCCACCCAAAAAACTTCCCAGTGCCCTACTTTAGCAGTCCTGCTGATGTCATTCCCCCTTAGAAGTACATTTGGACAACCCTCAGTACAATAGGCTCCTTGGCATGTGTAATAACTACATAACAGTATAATATAAATAGCTACATAGGCAGGGATTCTATTCTCAGTTCCAGCAAGTATGTGTAAAAGTGTTTGCAAGTGTGTATGTTTGTAGAATAAAGTATTTTGAGGACTTTCCCAGGCACAACACTTCCCGGTACCCTACTTTAGAAGTCATGTTGATGTAGTTCCCCTTAAAAGTACCTTTGGACAACCCTCAGTCTGATAGGCTCTGTGGTGCATGTAATAACTACATAACAGTGTAGTACATATAATTACATAGGCAGTGGCTCTATTCTCAGTTCCAGTAAATGTGTGTTTGTAAGTGTGTATGTTTGTAGGATAAAGTACTTTGAGGACTTTCTCACCCATCACATTTCCCAGTGCCCTACGTTAGTAGTCCTGCTGATGCCATTCCCCTTAGAAGTACCTTTGGACAGCCCTCAGACCTATAGACTCCATGGCACTTGTAATAACTCTGTAATAATATAGTACAAATAACTAGAAAAGCAGGGGTTCTACTCTCAGTTTTGGCAAGTGTGTGTGTGTGTTTGTGTGTGTGTGTGTGTGTGTGTGTGTGTGTGTGTGTGTGTGTGTGTGTGTGTGTGTGTGTGTGAGTGTGTGTAAAGGTGTTTGTAGGATAATGTTTTATGATGCCCTTCCCACCCACTACATTTCCCATTTCCATACTTTACAAGGGCTGTTGATGTAATTCACCTTAGAAGTACCTTGGGACACAGTTAAATCATATAAGCTCCATGGCACATGTGATAACTATGTAACAATGTAGTACACATAACTATATAGGCAGTGATTCTAAACTCAATACTGGCAACTGTGATACTGTGTGTGTGTATATGTGTGTGTGTGTGTGTGTGTGTGTGTGTGTGTGTGTGTGTGTGTGTGTGTGTGTGTGTGTGTGTGTGTGTCTGTGTGTGTGTGTGTGTTTCGGAGAGAATCATATCTTCTAGCAGTGTGGGTTATAGCATTCTGAGGTGTGTACCACCCAGTACACTGTCCATTGCCCTACTTTACAAGGCCTGCTGATGTAATTCACCTTAGAAGTACCTATATACACCTGTCAGCTCTCTAAGCTCTGTAGTCTCTGCAACAACTGTGCAATAATATAGTACAAATAATTAAATAGGTAGGTGTTCTAATCTCAATACTGGCAACTATAGTAGTGTGTGTGAAGCATATCCCCTGTGGCTGTTGTGTGTGTAGGTTATACCATTTTATGGCCTGTTGACCCCCTACCCATGGCATTACTTTAAAGAGCTTGTTAATGACATCTGCCTCACATGCACCATGCTAAACTATACAGCCCATACCAGTCATCTGTACAGATGTACATGAAATATCCAGATGTTTGCATCCTATACATGGCCTGTGCCCCCTATCAATGAGCATTTCTGTGATATCATTGCCAAATATGTCACAGTTACTGTAGTGACACACATGCCAGCATCAGACATTGTACCTGGCTGAAACATCATGCTGATATAAAGTCTGTTACTCTTATCACTTGTCCAGGTTTGCAGGAATAGTAGATGAGACCAGTCACTATTTCTGGTGGGTTATCCCACCATACATGAAGGCATTCCCAAGATTACTTGTTATAAGAAGTTGAGGGTTATGTCCCATACATATAATCTAAGTGGAGCATGCCATGTGTGCGTAGCACTATAGTACATACATGTGGATATGTACGGTTAATAATATGTCTATTGGCAATTATGTTTGTGTTTCTCTATGCAGATCCCCTATGGCTTTCTTTATTGTGTGTATGTGATGGCTATACCATTTTGTGTGCCTCTTCCACTCTGTGAACTCCCCCATTGTCAACCTAGTTTCAGCTCATACAGATGTCATCCACCTTACAAGCACAGTTACACAGTTTCTAACACAAAGCCACTGTGGTGCATGCAATGGTCATATCACTGTGTATTGTACATAAATAGATGGATAGGTCATCTACTCTGAGAAGTGTCAACTCTATGTGCATGCGTGTTTCAATGCATGTCTTCATGTAGCAGTGTGTGTGTGTGTGTGTGTGTGTGTGTGTGTGTGTGTGTGTGTGTGTGTGTGTGTGTGTGTGTGTGATGGCTCTACCATGTTAAGGACCTCTGAACCCACCATTGGCAATCCTAATAGCCTCTGTAATTATCACCCACTTGAATAGTAGTGGCAGACACTGCAACACTACATTACTTCTGTGGTATTTGTGTTATATATCTAGCATTATCGTTTGTAAGACTGGGCAGGTAGGAGCTGTGCTCAGCCTTTCAACAGCTGCCTCATTTACAGGACTATGACTCTGTGTACACTATCAGCACGAGAGGCCAGACTTGCATATGAGATAGCAGGCACACATGCTGCTGATTGTCAGGTTAGACTAACACAGGCTGATCTGTGTCAGGAATACTCATGTCCACAGCCTGCAGACACACAGACATCTGGAACACAAACAGAATACATTATGTGACACTACAGTCAGTCAGCAGTACTAACAGCAATAATGCATCATGGCTAAAAAGGTACATACACCTCTATGTGTACCCATAACTATTGCCAACAGTCAGCACCTTACACAGCATTACATTACTACACTGTACTATATTCATTCTTTGCATCATACCCATATTAGCATGTCCCTACATCAATGGTATGGATAACAGGGATGTGGCACAAGTATGTGTGTGTGTGCGCGTGTGTGTGTGTGCGTGTGTGTGTGCGTGTGTGTGTGTGTGTGTGTGTGTGTGTGTGTGTGTGTGTGTGTGTGTGTGTGTGTGTGTGTGTGTATGTGTCTGGAGGATTGGAATTCAACTGGGCTGTGCAGAGCAGCTGTGAGTGTCTGGTGGTGACCTATCTGTGCTAGAGATGTGTGAGTGTTTCTAAGCACACAATCAAGCCATGAGGTTGCCCTCCACAGGGCTATGTTGGACAGTGGTGGACCATACATGGCAGGATGTACAGTTCACAGACTCCCACCAGGGACACGGGAACTGGTTCTGCCAGGAATCACACTGGCACCACCAGGCCCAAGGCCAGATGCAGTACTACTCCCTGATGGTGACTGGTGTCTGCTGGATCTGTGTCCCTGATGGGACTGGCCAGGACCACATGCCCATGGCCTGCTCCGATGTGGTGTGGACAGCTCCCTCCCTCCCTTCAGTAGTGCTGCTGGTACTCCCACTACAGGAGTGTGAATGTGCATGTCCACATGACCTCTCAGCTGATCTTGTTGCTGACCTAAATCCATGTGGTCAACGCCCTACTCCCACCACATGCTCAAACACAGACATTGCATGGTCGAGCAGTGACAATCTCTCACCCCACCATCTATCCACAACATCATCAAAATTATGTACAGCATCACTCATGGCAGGAAGTGCTGCATTCATGACCCTGAGCATCTGTCTGGTGTTGTGGTCAGTATGCACTTGTGCCTCCATGATGGTCTGTAACATGTTTCTGGTGACACCTGCTGTGACACTTGTGACAGGGGCTTAATGGGCAGCAGTCCTCCGTCAAGCACCCCTGTCCATCTGCCTGTGTGTGACCATGCCTGCTATCTAGCTATGGCTAGTGTCTACACTTACACTTGCCATAGTCACCACACTAGCCTGTTCCATGCAACCACCATCCATCTGTCTATTATCAGTGGCTGCTGGGACAGGGTATGTGTGGGCATAGTGACTGTGTGCAGGGACATTGTGGGTGAAAATGGGATACCAACCAATGGCACAGATTCAGCCCCTGACAGCCCCACCTGTGCCTCACTATGATCACCATCATCATCAGAGTCCACTAAGACACTGACAGCTGGTTGTGAGGGGGAGAGACAACAACCCCCATGTTCACCTGTGAGGGGAAAACAACATATGTAAATTAATACCCTGCAGCATAATGTTTGCTGATACACACACACACACACACACACACACACACACACACACACACACACACACACACACACACACACATACACACTCCTGGTAAAGTCTGGCACAGCTTTGCTACCTATGGGCCCTTCAGCCCAGACTTTATGGTAGTTCTGACTGCCACAATCCATCTCTTTAACAGCTACTGTTAGGCCCTCAACAAAAGGTGACAAATCCTACTATGTGATGGGCCTATTGGCAAAGTGGTAAGTGTGACCAAGACCAAGGCTATTGGAGTGAGCTATACAGTTTCACCAAGTGCATATGCAAGTACTGTAACAGCTGACTTATTGCTATACAGACTAGAAACAATGACAAGGTTTAATGATATGTGATAATAACTAATGAACGAACAAGAGAATACTCTATCAGTGCAGTACCTACACAGTTCAGACTCAGAGGGATTCATTTCAGACAATATTGCAGGACAGTCTGCAATACATACAGGAACCATGTAATGTACTAGGTGCATAGGCTCATAGGATGATACTAGGCTATTGGCCTGGATGCCCTCATAAGCCTAGCCAAGACTTTTGCCCATGTCCCTTCAAAGTCAGCACCTGTTTCCCCTGTCCAGCTGGGACACATACGGGATCCCAGGGGTATATTTTCTGTTTCCCATGCAGTCATCCAGTTTCTTCTTCAAGAGGACTATAGAGGTTGAACCAAAAAAGTAGAGCACAGCAACTGCAAGAATATAACCTTTAATGACAGTTAAGCACTTTTTTCCTACTTCATAGGGATTTCCCCAGAACAATCTATACACCTCCACCCAGTCTTTAAATAACACAGCATTTAATCAAGTTAAAGGAATTTTAAGTGTAGGATGTGCACATTCTGTCCATATTTTTTGGAAACAGGCAACTGTTATAAGTTAAATGGTACACCTATATTTATCAATGGGCATTATAATTGTAGTCTTAATGTAGTATATGTAGCAAAGTGTCAACAATGTCCTATATTTTATGTAGGAAAAACTAGAAGGTATTTTAAGAACAGAATTGCTGAACATGTACTGGATATTAGACATTGTAGGGTGACCAGTGTAGGCACATTAGAGAATGCACTGATCATGAATTCAGGTTTTTGGTAATCCAGCAAATTATTAAGGAATCTCAGGGAAGACGTTTGGACATACACCTAGATATATGTGAATTAAAATAGCAGTTGCATTTAAATGCAACTGAGTACCCAGGTATCAATGAGGCCACTGCTATTACCTGTGTTTTAAAATAAAAAAAAAAATGTTTAGGATAGAATATGTATATACAAATACATTTTTATGGGTTACAATATATATATATATATATATATATATATATATATATAAATGTATTTGTTTTAAATACATTTTTAATGTATTAATTATGTTTTAAATGATAATTGTTTTGTATAAGTAATTAATTAATTGGATGATTGATTAAATGATGTGTTATTTAAAGGCTGGGTGGGGGTGTATAGATTGTTCTGAGGAAGTCCCTACGAAGTTGGAAGAAAGCACTTAACTGTCATTAAAGGTTGCATTATTTCAGTTGCTGTGCTATACTTTTTTGGTTCTACAGTTTTGTGGTTGAGAAGAAGGACTATAGAGGTACTCTGCTAGACATGGGGAGGGAGTGCATTTTACAGACAGTGTATTGTGTGGGACACTAATCTATCTGGCCAACAAGTACTATTCATGTCACAGACCAGGTGAGGGCCTTGCATGAGGGTTGTGTGAGTGGAGTTTGTCTTACAGATATGCAGAAACACCATCAAGGCTGGTTTGGAAATGGCCTTGTATGCCAGACACTGGTCACCTTTGATCAGTCTGTATCAGACTGAGTAGAGGGACAGGGCTTTCAGCCTATCTGTATAGGATAGGTGTTGCAGACCCTGGATTTCCCTGGTCAAAAACTTCTGTGGTCTCTGCAACTGATGCACTTGCTTGGCAAGGTTCATGCCAAAGCAACCATTGTACTCGGTAATGGGTCTGATAAGGGTGGAATAGAGGGATGCTGTGGCCTCCTGGTTCCTGAATGACATACCCTTATTTGTGAGGTGGGCCATGTTGGCAGTCTTCCGTACAATGGTGCCAATGCGGTGGGAAACAGGTTGCTATCAACCTTGGTGCACAAGTTGTCTCACACCTGATTGCATTCTCAGTACATTGTTATTACTGTCATAATTAGTGTGGATGACATGTACCACAACAGGGAAAATGATGCATCTCCTGGCATTCAGTTTGAGGCAATAGTTCTGGCACCAGTCATTAATTTGGGAAAGGGCCTATTGGAGGATGCTCACATCAGTGGAGGAATGTAAGACAGTGACCAGCTTGCAGTCATCTGTAAACCTGGTCAGCCACAGACTACTGGTTTTGTCTTGAACCTCAGAAACGTACATCACAAAAAGTAGAGACTCCCAGACTGAACCTTGGGGTACACCACTCTTTAAGGGTCTACTACTAGAGGTGGTTTCCACTACTTTGACCAAGTGGGTACTATCATTGATCCAGTTAGCTACCCATTTGGTAACATACAGGTTGATGCCTAGCTGTGTAGGCTTATGTATCATGGTTGACTGGGGATTATTGTCAGAGGTTTGGGATAGGTGAAGGTAGGCAGTGTACACCATCTTCCCATTGTCCTTGTGTTTTTTGACCGCTTCAAGGAAGTTGACCAGGTTTAACAGGCCTGATCACCCTTTGATAATACTACACTGTGTGGGCTCAAGCATTTTGAGGTTGCTGGTGTCCCTGTGTATAAGGTTCTTGATAATGCCCTCCATGCTCTTGCAGATCAGGCTAGTTTTGCTGATGTGCATATGATTGCCTAGGTCAGTGGATTGCTCCACCTTTGTGTAGAGAGATGACAGTGGCTGTCCTCTGAGCAGATGGGATGACACTGGTGCTCATGCTTTGGTTGACTACAGTGTGTAATGGAGGTGAGAGCTGAGTTCATGTAGGATGCAGCTAGGGATTGTATCAGGCCCCATGTAGACTTCAGTTTGTTGCCATTGAGAGGACATTACGGGCTTGCTTCCTGATGATGAGGGGAGGAGGCAGGTGCTGTGCATGTCCATGTGTACTGATGGGGGACAGTGGGTGATGTTTTCACTTAACCTGTCTGCAGCAGGTTGGCTATATCTATGCCTTATGTGCATGTGGTGTTATTGACCACCACTACAGAGCAGAATTTGGTGTTGTATCTGAGATTGCAGACATATGTGATGTAGGCCTTGTGACTGGACTTGGTGGATGTGTTCAATCTGCACTCAAAATTAGCCGTAGGGTAATTCACCTGTGACCTTATTTGCTTGTTCAGACAAATGTGACATTGCTTCCAATTTGGCACCTGCTCCTTCTTGGCCCTGTCCAGCAATTATTTCCACCTATTATGGAATTTGTGTATTGCTGCTGTCCACCACAGAGGTTTACTCTACCATGAGGGAGATGATTTTGTCCTGTCAGGTATTGGTGAGTCCATACAGCTATGTAGGTGCTCATATAGTATTGTGGTGTTGGCTTGGACACTACTACTAGTTCCAACTGATGGGACGGTGGCTGTAAAGCTACTTATAGCTGCTCTGAGGAGATTTATAGTCAGTTTTGGAAAAAAATTTTTGTTTGACCCTGACAAAGAGTGGGGGCAGGGTAGATGGTGACCTAAGAAATGATGGCTATTTGGTCAGATTTTACCAAGGAGGATGACAGTGTAGGAGTGCTACAGTGGCTACTCATGTTGGTTAAGACCAGGTGCAGGATATTTCCACCTGTTGTAGGGGTATTGACCAGCTGATCCAATGCATTTTCATTGACAAAGACGAGGAATCTCTGTGTGTTCATGTTAAGGTAGAATAGGTCATGGACACTATTGTTGAGTAGTTAAAGTCACCCAAGAGCAGGGTAGAAGGTTGAATCTTCACAGATTCAAGCACATTCAGATAAGTGTATTGGGTGTCCTGAGTCATGGTTGGAGGTCTGTAGCTAGCTATGATTTGAATATGTGTTTTGTCAACAGTTAACTGCACTTGGGATGTCTCTCATGCGTCATACTGTTTGACCAGCCTGGAGGTGTGTATGTGTATGATAAAGTTTAAAACTCCACCTCCTTTGGCCTTGCAGCCCTCTATTTGGGGTCTAAAAGCATGGTAGGATGAGTAACTGGGCAAGGTTAGTGTGCTCTCAACAGCTTCAAACCAGGTTTCAGTGACTCCATAAATGTCAGCATCCTCCAGGACAAGGAACGCTTGCTATGACCTTAGTTTCATGCTAAGACTCCTAGCATTTAGCTGCATTACCTGTACATTTCATTTATAATAAGCTTTAATGCTGGCAATGTTCTGCTCATGACTTTGCCTACAAAAGGCACTATGGGGAAGGCAAGTGCCTTTGCCAGAAACCTAAAGCCCAGGGGAGAGAGATGAAGGCCATTTCTGGCAAAGCATTGTGGTCTGTCGGTCATGTACTGTCATATGACTGAGACAGCAAGGATTCTAGGCTCTTAATATGATTGCATCTGTCACATATTGTGTTCCTAGTTGGTAGTAGCACACAGTTGTCTGTGTACATAAGGCAGTGGCTACACTATGTCAGGATACCCATATCAACTGGACTAGCATGAGAAAGCACAGGAAAGCACAGGAAATTGTCTGTCCATGGTTATCAGCATCTGCGGAAGAGAGGTCAGGGATAGTGGAGTGGGTACTATCTGAGGATAGTACCTATATGTGTGCGTATGACTGGATAACATCAATACAGTACCTGCAGGTGAGGCCCTCACTGACACAGGAGTGCAGGTAAGGGAAAGACATGCAACTGGGATACCTCTCAAAGTGTTAAAGCTGCACAAAGGCACAAAGTCATGCACATACTGGGTTTAAATACCACAACAATGACAGTAAAATAGGAACACTGGGAGTGATCAATCAACCCTTGTCCCTGAGCTCTTAGCTCAACATCCTATGGCAGAAAAGTGCCAACCAGCTCACCTACTCCCAGTAAGTGCAGGCAGGCCCTGGACAACACTAGATGGCCTAGCAGGAAACACAAGAATCACACAAACAGATGTGACTGCAACAAAGCCTGTAATCAGACTATGCTAAAGATATTTAATTTTTTTTAGGTCAGTGTAACACATGTGAACAGATACACACTTAAATATGAAATAACAAAAAAGAGCAAATGAATTTCAGTGGATTAACCAGTTAACTAATAGTAAAGCTCAGAACAGAGCCCTGTTCCAGCACTTTTCAGTCTCACAACTTCTAACTGCACACTCCTGCCATTAGGGTGCAGGGGAACCCTCTCCAAAAGAGATGGCCTGGATTACTGTTCAGGTTATAGAAACAAAGCTATGTTCATCAGGTCAGGATGTAATGCAGGCTATAGCAAACAAGGCATACCAATGTCAGACAAATACAGTTCAAATGAGCAGTCATCATGAGCCTTTAAACAGCAAGTTGTAGCTCAGAAGGGCATAATGTAGCCTCACCTACAACAGTGCAGGCCACAAACCTACTTCATGTAAAACAGCTGGCCTGAAGCCCATGTGCTTAAATGCATAGCCTTAGCATAACAAAATTATACCAGGGTACTGATAAGCAGTAATACATGCAGCATAATAAGTACAATTGAATCATTATAACATCAAGCAGCAACCGCAAATTGAGGTAATACAGTTGGAATAGACAGAAATACAGTAACATGTTGCTTGTTTATAGGTTATGTGAGAAGGAGTGAAACACGATAATGTCTGGTTGAGAAACAAAGGGGGGGTGGGCCCTCCGTAATGATATCTGTCTACTCAGTAGGATAAGCTGATGAGATACAAGTGGGAGGTGTGTTCAAAATGAGATGTGTAGTAGGGGCGGCCAGGTCAAATGCCAACAGATAGTTGAACACAACAAGGGGGAAACCTTACAACTCCAACAGAACAGTAAACTTGTGACAAAACACATGCAACACTGCAATATGTTACAAAATACATGTGCCCAAAGCTTAACTAAAGAACTTCAAATCAACATTAAATGCAGAGATGACTGATACTCAGAGCACTGCACAACACAGAAACACTTCAGCTAACTACAGCTACTTGTAATTAAGAGAGCAATTCTAAGCCTCAGCTACGCATACCACTTAACTGCTGCTATTCACATGTTCCAAAGGAATTCTTTGGTAACCTTTGTTAACAGACCCTAGCCAAGAACTGTGAAAAGTACATCATAACAGAACACGTATAACCAAACAAATGTAATACTACAATAACATACAAAATGCAAGTCATCAAAGCTTAAATACTGAGCTTCCAATCTAAATTACATGCAGAGATGATTGATACACAGAGCAATGCAGACCACACAAACATCAGACAGATATACCATATTGCCATATATATGTAAACAATGTCACATTTGCCTAGTCCCTATACAACATGCAAAGCTGTTTATGTGTGACAGGTCTGGAAGTAATAATCCACATAATGCTGTGTTATGTCATATTACATCAGTGTTTCTCACCTGCCTTCATTTCACAGGCTAACAGCACAGGCTAACAGCAAATATCATACTTCTGGGTGTCAGGTGTACACATCTGTCTGATGTGTGTGTAGCACTGGAAGTCATAACACAGTTAAACACTTTTCCAAATTCAAATTAGTAATTATAATCAACCTAGTAATTATTTGGGTTTGAAGGCAATACTGGAACCTGTAGGTGTAGACATTTATGTCTGTTTGGTGCACTGGAACTAAGCTAACACATTTGTAAAACAAGTAGAGCCTATTTACATAGGTTCATAGGTTTATATTAGGCTATCTGCCCTAAGGCATTTATAAGCCTAGCCCGAATTTTTGTGGCTTACGCCACCCCTTATATGAAAAAATACTGTGCCCATTAGTTTGTTGTGCCTCTGTCCAGCAGTGACACAGAGATGATTCCCGGGAAAAAACTATGATCTCCCATCCACAGGTCAAGATTTCTCTTGAACAGAGCCAGCGAGGTGCTCTGCCTCACATGGATCGGGATTTTATTCCACAGCATAGGGAGTCTCTGAGTGATAAATCTATCCCTCCAGCACGTCCTATTTATATCCGTGCTAAGGTTTAAGTCACTTGCTCTAGTGGTTTTGGTGGTGTTGTATAGTCCCTATACAACATGCAAAGCTGTTTATGTGTGACAGGTTTGGAAGTAATAATCCACGTGACATTTTGCAACTCATGTCTGTATGTTTGAGGCTTCCAGCTTCTACTATTAATACATACATGTGCACAGGTAATACTTGATATACATTTCTGTTCTTTGTCAGTATGGCACAATGTGTTTACACTCTTGCAGCTCAAGTCATACCTGTCAAACTGTTAGAGCAAGACATCTGGACAAAGGCACACATCAATGGGGGGGGGGGGCAAAGGCCAGAAAATAGTGACACTATAAATCTAGCTGTAACACAATTGCTAGCAAAGACGGTTCTACATTCACAGGAATACTCTGAAGGATATGACATCTGACATTCAAATGTATGCTATTATGTTATGACTTCAGTCTTCACTGGGTTGCCAATGATTTGCCACACAAAACACAACTTTATGAGGTTTTGACTAAAAATATGAGGCAAAGATGTGGTTAGTCTGCAAAGCTCTGGACAGTTGAAAGTTATGAGCTCAGTATATAACATACAGTTCAACACACATATCATTGCTGGAGTCTTCCTGTGTCCTGACAGAGTGCTCTTCAAACTAACTGGAGATATACAGAGCTAAGTATATTTTTCTGGCACTTCAGAGTTGTGTACTGTTAATTGTTGCTTGACTAATTTTATATCATTGCTGGCTGACTTCAGAGTTGTGCACTGTTATTTTTGCTTCACTGTATAGTTTTTCAGATCTCTGCTGAAGGTGTTGGTTTTCCCCTACCCACTCTCCCTATTCCTGTCTTGTTGTTTAAATTTGGAGGCTTTTGCAGTTGCCCGCCCCCACTGTAGATTTGATCTGGGACACTACCCCCAGTCCCATCTCTTTACCTCATTCTACATAATAGACTCTTTCTGCATTGTTTTTAGTCATTTTTAATTTAATTGCATGTTTTAAACTGTTTGGTCTAACATTGCTACATCCTCAAGTGTGCTAGCTTGCATTGCATTTGAATTGTTTTACTGCTGTTTTAGCTACTTTTCTGTATAAAAAAATCTAAGCCTGTTTCCTACCTTTCCTGTAACTAGTGTAGCCCAGATTCAGATATGCTATATCCAGGACTGTATGTAAGCTACTGAGCCCCCCAAGCTTTCTGTGTTGGAGGGAAGCCTTCTAGATTATCTGTGGGAGTGGTAAGCACTAGGTAACCTATCTACCACATAAGGAGTGGTTCTGGCCCAGAAATTGTAGTTATTGTCCGCTTGGGCAATTTTTCCATCTCTCTCTCAACTTTCTGATTTAAAAGCCCGCATTTGCACTTGTTTCCCCCTTTTCCTATAACTAATTTAATCCAGATACAGATTCTTAGTTTTAGCACTTGAATTTGCTTATTCGTGATCAGCACTTGTTCAGAACTTGTTTTAAGCACTAAATAACCTATTAATTACTACAGCACTCAACCTTCCTCATTACCTAGAGGAAACAGTTCTGGTACTTACTTTCCTCACTTGCTTAGAGAAAAACAGCTCTTGTACTCACTTTCCTCACTTATCTAGAGGAAAACAGTTTTTATTCAGGCATGTCCAAGGGTCAGCTCCCAGTGTTCTCTCCTGTCTATCTGATGAATCTGGGCATCTTGGGGTAATGTAGAAATTGCCTCATGTACACAGACAACCTCTCCTCCTACCACCCAGCACTACAACCTGTGAGAGATGCACTTATCTAGCCAAACTGGAGATAAAGCTCTCTCCAACCAAGACTGAACTTGACAATCAAGAGTATAAGGTAACCACTTGCACCACACCACACTCATCACATAGTCTCACTATATCTACACCACTAAAATCCACACATAGAAACACAAAAATGTTCGCGGAGGCTCTCAATAATAATCTGATCAAGCAACAGAGACCTCCAAAGCAGAAATGCAAGCAGTCTCCACCAACACAACCCAAATGACACATAGCCTGCAGACTCAGTGTGCCACTCAACCACAGCCAATAAGGCAAAACAACGTACCCAACACACTAGTCCTATGTGACTCTATAGTCAGGTACACTGATGTCCCACTCACCAGGCTAAACAAGGAGAAAGTTACTGTCAGCTGCCTGTCGGGTGCCAGGATCCGCCATATAACCCACGCACTCAGGTCACTCTACAACAAGTACAAATATGACTCTGTCATTGTCTATGTTGGTGTGAACTAACTGATACGTACCTCCCTGGACTACATGAAAAGAGACATGGAAGAGCTCTCTGATCTTGTAGCCCAGGCAGGTATGACCCTAGCCCTGAGTAGCATTCTGCCATCACCGAGAATGATACTGCAGTACAAGGACAAAATGATTGACTTCAACAATTGGCTAAGCTTCTGGTGTCATTCTAAAGGGATCCAGTATCTGTCTGCCTGGGATGACATGATCAATAGACCATAATGCTTTGCCAGAGATGGCCTGCACCTGTCACCCCTGGGATTCTGGATACTGGCTAAGGTTCTTGCCACCCCATAGTGCTTTTTTAGGCAAGGTTCAAATGACAAATTCACCACCATAACAGGAACAGGCAAGGAAAAACTGAGGGTGATGCTACTCAATGCTAGAAGCCTAAATCTCAAAATGCACTCACTCGAGGCACTCCTTAAAATGGAGAACATTGATATCTGTGCAGTGACTGAGACCTGGTTCAAGGCTCCAGAGAGCATCCCTGCACTACCAGGCTATAATTCATACCACACTTTTTGGCCATGTAACCTGGACCGGAACACCAAAGGCGGAGGTGTGTCCATATTCATAAAGGATATCCACACCTCCAGGCTAGTTGCTCAGCATAATGCAGCCGAGGTTATCCAAGTGCAACTAACTCTGGGCAAACTGCAATCCAAATTGTAGCTTGCTACAGATCCCCCACCATGCACCAGGATTCCCACTCCTCTTTTCTTGATGTACTGGAAAATATTAAGGTTCAACCACCTTAATAATGGTCAATTGCAACTACCCCACCATTAACTGGGAAAACTATTCATGTACCAACTCCTTTGCTCATCGCTTTCTGGAATTCATAAACTCCAATGCCCTGGATCAACTTATCCACACCCCCACCAGGGGCAACAATATCCTAGCTCTAGTCATTACCAACATGAATGACTGGTGTTTCACACACACCTGAAGTCAACGCCTCATTGGTCCAATTTGACCATAAGCTAATTACCCTAGATATCAACATCCTGCCCCTACCTCCCCCCCCATTAAGGAAACCACAGTAAAAAATTTCTCCAAAGCCAGCTTCTTGCTTCTTAAGACAGAAGTGGCGAACTTCATGACACCCATGCAGATAGACAATACAGTTATGACTACTGAATCCCAGACAATTGCACTTTATAAACACTTACAAGTGTGCATGGATCGTGCTATCCCAAACAGAACCAAGACGCTATATTCCAAAAACAGGAAGCAAATCTGGTGGTCCCCTGCCATAAACAAACTATACAACAGAAGGAAGAAACTGTTGCAAAAGAGAGTAAAATCCCATGAGTGGAGGAGCTCCCTGGTCAGCCTCAGTAAGAAGCAGGGATCCCTGATGAAGTCCTCTAAAGCTAGTTATGAAAACAAAATCGCCATTGATTCTAAAGACAATCACAAAGCATTCTATAGCTATGTCAAGAATCTCAATGGCAACACTCAGATCTGCTCTGAGTTACAGCACAATGGCACTAAATATACAGACCCAACTGATATTGCCAACATCCTGGCAGATAGGTTCAGTGCTAACTTTACCCCCCTCTCACTCCCTATAAAGCCCATCTCTATACCGGAAGAATGCAAATTTCCTGTAATCATGGCTGCACAGGTAAAAACCATACTCTCCAAAGCCAAGAACACAGCATCCATGGGACCAGACAACATCCCAGGCTGCGTTCTATATGAACTACAGAATGAACTGACACCCCACCTAAGTACTATGTTCAATCATAGCCTCACCTCAGGATTTGGGCCCACTGAATGGTGCACAGCGACGGTTATCCCACTCCACAAGGTGGGAGCAACCAATGACCACAGGAACTACCACCCCATTAGCCTGACGAGCCTGGTCTGCAAGGCCATGAAACGTATCATCATGGAACTTATAAACAAAGACATTAGTAATCTCCAAACTCTAGACCCCACCCAGTTCGGGTTTGTAACAGGCAGATCATGTCTCCTAAACCTGATAGACTTCTTTGAAGCAGTCACCAAAGCCATAGACAAGGGTAAGATGGTTCACACAGCCTATCTAGATCTTGACAAGTCTTTCGACACCATTCCCCACTCTGGAATTATAGATAAACTCACTAAACTAGGTATAAATCCCTATGCCACAAGATGGGTTGCAAACTGGCTCACTGACAGAACCCACACTGTGAAAGTAGCAGACTCCAAATCCGACTTCAGACCAGTGACAAGTGGAGTACCACAGGGTTCAGTCCTCGGTCCTCTCCTGTTTGGTAACTACTTCTCTGAAGTACAGGCTAACACAGAAGTTCTTTGGCTAAAGAAGTTCACAGATGACTTTAAACTAGGAGCCATAATCAGAACTCCTAACAATGTGGACATCCTACAAAAGGGCCTCACTGAGACAGATGCCTGGTGTCAAAGTCATGGCCTCAAGCTCAATGCCAAAAAGTGCATTGTCATCCCCTTTGGTAAAAACTCTGTACCCATGAACTACAACATAAGCGGTAGTATACTTAACACCGAAAGTGTGATAAGAGACCTTGGGACACAGGTGGACAGTAGTCTCTCCTTTGATAATCACATCACCATAGTAGTCAGGAAATCCCTCTATGTGGCACACCTCATCACAAAAGGTTTCTCATCCAAAAAAAAGAGGTCATTGCTCCCCTCTACTCATCACTCATTAGACCCATTATAGAGTACAATGCCCCTTTTGGTATGTACCTCACAAGACATCTACAACAACTGGGAAGACCACAGAAATACCTCACAAAGGGGATTACCAGCCTCAAACAGATGCCCTATGCAGGACATCTAAAAAAAACTCCAGCTTTACTCCGTCACATATCGCGTACTCAGAGGTGATCTCTGCCTAACATACAAAGCTATGTCAAACCCAGAGCTGTTGGACATGCTCCACTTAAAGAAGTCCCAATCCCTCTGAGCTACATGCTCTAGGGACCTAAACCTTGTCACCACAATAAACAGAACATGCCAGTGGGATAGAGTCCTGTCCCAGAGACTTCCCAAACACTGGAATAAACTACCTATCTATACAAAACAAAGCTCCTCATTAGTACTCTTCAAGAAAAATCTTGATGATTGGATGGGAAATAGGAAATTCACCCCAGGGAATCACTTCTGTGGCTCTGCCCGACAATAGCACAGGAAAATAATTTTCTTGGGTGGCAGAAGCCAGGGTACCTTTTTGGCTGGGCTTGTATAGGCCCTAGGGCTGATAGCCTAGTACCTACCTATGAACCTATGAACCTATGAACAGTTCTATGCCAGTTGTGTACTATGCACATTCCCTATATAAGTCTCTTACATTTGTAAGACAAGCATATGAATCACAGTAGCATTCATAGGTGACATATGAATATTTACAACATCCCAAGTAACTGGCCTAACAGTGTCACTGTCAGTATTGGACAACAGACACTCCAGTAGTTGTCATATGTGAGAAGACTTTTGCTGGGATGACTCAGTGGCCAGAGCTGTGATCTATGTCACTGCAAAAAGAGCCAGCCGGAATGGCCTTAGGTACTGGACAACAACATTTGAATCCAGCAAGTCTTGTTGAGACCTATTGTTTAACTTCTTATTTCACATTATTGCATCCTCCTTCTGCATTCCATTACATGCTTAATTGATTGACATACCTGTTATAGTGCTAAAGAGTTATCTTAGAATAATGTAAATTTTTAGGTTTGTGTAGTCACAGTATGTCTTTATTTAGAGAGGTTCAGACCTGTTTTGCATAGGCAGCATCTTGCCTTTTGTGGGTAATGCTCATGAACAGGTGATGGTCTGTGCACCAATTGGTGTCTCCCACTTGCTATATGCATTCAGAACAGCTGTGTTGTCTTTCCACTACCCAATGCCATAGCAACACAGTGCTATAATTAAGTCCTTCATGTGGGCTTTGCACCTTTTCCTTGCCTGTGAGAAGGAGATTATGCAGGTGTGGGGGCTACAGCTTCACAAAAGGTATGTTAAAATACCACATAGAAGAAGAAATGTGAAGAAAGCCCAACAAAATAGGGACAAAGTTCCAGAATTAGGTATGGATTGTAAGTATCGCTGTTATACACTTAGAATATAACTAGATTATCAAGGTTTGTCTGGACATGCATTTTCTGCATGATTTGATGTCTGACAGTGCTATGTCTATGACATACCTCTCACTTGTCCAAATTTCCACAGAATGTCCAGAGGTTTGCTTCTTATGTTGGTCTGTTCCTCAGATATATTCTGTTTTTGAGAAATCAGTAGGATAATGTGAGGACTGAAGTCACTAAATGTTGACATCCATTTGTCTTTCAGACTTCATATCCTTTAGAAACGTTATGTTACAACAAACCCTGTAACACCAGCAACTTTTTCAGTTTATAACACCATTATTTAAGCTATGTTCCTATTTTCGGCCCTATGCCCCCCAAGTATGTCAGGCTTT
This sequence comes from Protopterus annectens, assembly GCF_019279795.1. Lineage (NCBI taxonomy): Eukaryota > Metazoa > Chordata > Ceratodontiformes > Protopteridae > Protopterus > Protopterus annectens. The sequence continues at coordinate 1,106,214,796 of NC_056725.1, read as the reverse complement.
GTCTAGACGTCTTGCAGTAAGAGGTTCAGAGGTATGGTATATCATTATTTAGTGACCCCCTGGACATTATGTGTTAATCTGTACAGTTGAGAGATATGTATGTCTGACCATTGTTACCAGACTGTCAAGATTGTGTAGCAGTGTAGTGTGTAAATGTTTGTTGGGCTGTGTAGGATAAGGGCAAGATGTGAGCATCAGAGATTCTTTTCTGTCTGACTGTGCATGCTGCTACAGCTGCTGGTGATCTATCAGCTGTATATGCTTGTAGGGGCAGACTGAGAAATGTCCTGTAACACCTGAGAATTCCCAGTACACTGTGACTTGGGGCAGTATATGTAGGTGTAGTGTGTTACTGGCAATCGGGATATGTTTGTTCAAAGAGTTGTTATACTCTAGAGTTCAGTTGAAGTACTGGTTAGCTGCTGTGACTGTGGTGCAAATGGTTGTGGGTGGGCAATTTCTCATCGATGTCTGCTTTTCCATATGGTTACATCCCTGTAGTGCATGATATATTTGAAAATGCATGAGTAATTCCCCAGAGCTGATTTAGGGTGGTGTTGTGTTTGTCTGACTGTAGTTCAGAAGGTGCTGGGTGACATGGTTGGCAGCTCTCAAAGTTTTTTCTCTTCTGTTACATGACTGCAGTCATACCTCCCCAATGTCCAGATTTTTATACACTGTCCAGATGCGTAGCTCATAATTTTGGTCTGTTCCACATAACAGTTGTGGGTTTCTCACAAATCACTGGAGTGATGTGAGCATTGACATTACTAAATGATGACAATCATTTGTGTTTCAGACCTGAAATCTATAAGAAAGTATACATTAAAAGAAACCATGATACACTAGCAAACTTCTGAGTTTATAACAGCCATATTTACAATATGCCACTATTGTTTGACCTTTATCCCCCTATTTTGTCAGGCTTTTTGCAGATATCTTGCAGTAAGAAGTTGAGTGTGTGTGTGTGTGTGTGTGTGTATATATATATATATATATATATATATATATATATATATATATATATATATATATATATATATATATATATATATATATATATACACACACACATATATATATATATATATATATATATATATATATATATATATATATATATGGTTTACCTTCAAAATGTCGAATGCCATAATGCCTAATGTTCATTTGATAGAAAAATAATATCTCAACCCAGAACATTGAATGCCAAAAATGTCTAAAATCATTTAATTGAAAAAGCAATGAGATCACCTCTACTATTTTGCAGGAGGACTACGCCCCCGTGCACCCCCCATGTGGGGGGGGCTGTACCTCCCACAACCCTCCCATTTAAATATACCAACTTCGATATCACACTACAGTGCAGAAAGTGGCAAGTTCGATAATTTTGACATTGTGAGTTTAGACTAATTTTATTTCAGCATTTTGATCATTCAATATAGTGCATTCAACCAATTCATTTTCAACCATTTAGCATTCAACATTTTGAAGGTAAACCTATATCTATATGGTTTACCACCGTATAACCGACTGGCGGATGGTTGAGCCCTGATGACCAAAAGAAGTGCTGCAAATATCCACATTGCCGAATGCAACTGTATCGAATTGCAAACCTGCACTGCCTTTGTGACCCATGTTAGCACTCATTTTGGATGTAGAGTGGTCAAAAATGTCTCATTTGGTGGTTTTGCAATATTCTGACCGTTCGACATGCAAAAATTTGGTTACCGGAATCTATCATTGTTGGGTTCGACTGCCGTGTGTTTGGTTATGCGGTGGTAAACCTATATATATTATGATATAGTTATATGTATAGTTTTATATATATATATATATATATGTGTGTGTGTGTGTGTGTGTGTGTGTATATATATAAATATATATATATATATATATATATATATATATATACACATACACACACACACACACACACACACACACACACACACACACACACACACACAGACACACACACACTGGACTCCAGACTGCCCCAGCACTGCACCCAAAGACTTGCTCCCTCTCCAACACAAGACATGGTTCCTGCAGAGATGTCAAACAACAGGTTATGGCTGTATTCCCACCTGTGCAGTTTAAATAAAGCCCTATTCCCACCCTTTCCTGTCATTGGACCATTTTGAAAATGCTAAGCTCAGCTAAGCGGTATGCAAATCTGCTTACCTGAGCTGACTGCTCCTTAGTATTTACATTTAAGCAATGCTTAAATTGGCTAAGCAGAGCTGACCACTGCTAACCATTGCTCAGTTTTCATTATAAAAAAAATCAGAATTTTAACTTAATTAGTCTCCCCGGACACTGAAAGCAGTTAGAATGTGCCATATAGCACTTTCAGAGTGCAGGGGTGTGTTGGATGTGCGAGCACTACTAAAACACACCCCCTGCACACAATAGAGTTTGTGCCTGCATAGCCATTATCAGTAGAGTGCCTTCATTGATGTATAAAGTGCTGCTGCTGCTAAGGCAATGCGGAAGCTGACACCATTCAATCCATGTAGGAATAACACTATTCCTACACAGAGTTTATTGAATCCTGGGCATAGTTTTACAATGAAGACCAAATACATGTTTAAAGATTACATCGTTTTGCTGCATAAACTCTTAAGATAATTATTATTCAGAATTTTAAATTTCTTTGTGTTACTCTTTTTTTGCTTTCTGCTTACTGCTTGCTTTGTCAATTTTGGTAGCTCTACTGGGTGTGTTATCAGCATGATTGTCACTAGATGTTTATCTTCTTTACCTGTATACTCATATTTACAAATATATAACTGTATGCATCTAAATATTGTTCCTTTGAATTTATTCACTGTTTAGTTACTTTGTAAGTGTGTTATGCTGGTGGTGGGAATATCCATTTGAATTAAAACTGTTCCAAATGTAACATTTTTTAAGATATTCAGTTAAGCTTTTGCTTTTCTGAATATCTTATACGCTTGCTATTTTTCTAAGTTCTGCTGGTAGGTGATTCCAATAGTAAGGCATTATAATTGTGAAACACTTTACTTCTAATGTTGATGCAAAGGATGGTCTGTAGCCAGAATACGTTGTTGCCATGTGCTCTAGGTTGGTATCTATAGCCAAAATGCATTGTTGCTGTGTGCTCTAGGTTGGTATCTATAGCCAAAATGCATTGTTGCCGTGTGCTCTACATTGGTATCTATAGCCAGAATGCATTGTTGCCGTGTGCTCTAGATTGGTATCTATAGACAGAATGCATTGTTGCCGTGTATTCTAGGTTGGTATTTATAGCCAGAATGCATTGTTGCCCTGTGTTCTAGGTTGGTATGTATAACATGAATGCATTGTTGATGAGTGCTTTAGGTTGGCATCTATAGCCAAAATGCATTGTTGCTGTGTGCTCTAGGTTGGTATCTATAGCTAGAATGCATTGTTGCCATGTGCTGTAGGTTGGAATGGGGAGGAGTTTGTGTTTAGCTTTACATTTACTGAAGGGCAGTAACTATTATGAGAAATCTAAAAGGTGAAGTCTGACATTGCTGCATCTCAGAGGTGGTTTGCTTTCCTGAGAGGTAAAGTGGTGATTGATGCATTCTTTGAAAATTCATTTTTTCTTTTCTCTCTTTGAAGTTACTATTCACATTTTTTCTTTCCAAATTATAATTTCATATTTTCACACATTTGTTAAGAAAATAGGGTTCTCATCATACTATTTTACTTAAGTATTTACTGCCAAGGACTGTCTTCAACTTCATTAATCAATTTTGTCAAATAATTGATGCATTAGTTCCATAGGTCAAACATGCATGCAATAGAAAGTTCTTGTGATTTGATGTAAAGTTTAGATTCGTCTGATTATTATTATTAGAAATTGCATTTTTTGTCTGTGGAAAGCATAATATCTGGTCTTTAACCCTACCATAGCTTTCTGAATTATATACTATAATCACATCATGCAACGCTCATGTGGAGTTGCCTCTATCATGAAATAGAGTGCTCACTTACTGGAAGTTCTCAAAAAAAACCCTAAAATTTCTGGTGAGCACCAAAACATGCACAGGTGATTCATTAACTATGTAGCATTTCACGTATTTCAGGTGCATACTGTCCTAACCGGTCCTACTATGAAATGCAGAGTGGCAAAACCCTGACCAGCAAAATGATGAAAAATAATGCACAAAACACAGAAGAGCAAAAATGTTAACTTCAAATGTTTTTTTCCCAGAAGGTCAAGCCTCCTGCATCCCCCTGGTGTGGAGAGGGGCTTATTCTCATACACTTGAACTTATATATACCAACTCCATTGTTGCACCAACTTGAAAAAGGGAAGAATTCTCCCCAAAAATGGAATCACTGCTGGCACACCCTTAGAAATTCCACTCTCAGTGATTTCATTTGGAGAACACTGGTCATTGTTGAGTTCCACACTGCTACAGGCCCCATGAAGTACTCAGTGTCTCTCAAACCTAACACCACTTTAAGTAATCGGCTGCAATAACTCCTTTATCTTTAACCAGACCGGTGAATACATTGTTAGATGAAAAGCGCAGTCAGGGTCTGAACTGTCTGCAAACACAAACTGCTAAAGTTTACTTTGTGTATGTGTGTACCTGTTTGACCTAATATTCGCTATTTCCTGTACAGCACTCTGCTTTGGCTTCTAAGCAGCCCCCCCCCCCCCACACACACACACTCATCTTCCATTTCTCTTTTATTCCCTTCTGTTATCAAATAGTATCCATAACTGATCAAATACTGTGTGCATTTGTTAATTTAATTGAAAGCACAGTAGCCTGCAGATACAATGTTAAGCTGTTTTCCCATCTGATAAATGGTTAAGACATGACTTACAGCTGCACAGTAGTTTGTGGTCAATTCTGATTCTTTTTCTCAAACACAAACTTGCCTTTGCTTGGATCTTGGCTCATTAGCAGCAGTACAAAAGAACTGCAAGCCCACACTCTTGTTTCCCCCTCACCCTTCCCTGTTTACTACCTTAAGCCAACCCCAAAGTCAATAAATATTACCTATGGCAGGCACCATTTTTGATTTTACATAGCTGGACTAGGTCTAAAGTACTAATAGCGCCCTTCCAATCAATATCTTAGAAAATCTTTATTACCTTATTTGGCTTACTAAGTTCCTTACTACTCTATGACTACCTCAGTGGAAAACTGCTCAAGAAAACGTAATGCTTTGTGCGGGCTCCTGAACGCTAAGTTTCTTACCAGTGCATAAAAATGAAATTTACTCTCATAGCCATAAAACTATAAAGCGCGACTCTGTAGACCAAATTGTTATAAAAAGTAGAAGAACCTAATACAAAGTTACAAAAAACCCCTACTTTTAGCTCCAGTGCACTCACGCAGTATACACAGTCCCTTACTACCTCGTGGTGAAGTTCAGCCCTGCTCCTATAGTGCTACAACCATGCCCCCTCTTTCTGCAACCAATCAGCCATATTCAAGTCATCAATAGGTTCTCCAGTACTTAACCCTTCTATCCTATCTTAAATAGTTTAAACTGGGGAAAAGTCAACCTCAATAATCTCAATGTTACTTGCAATGAAACCAATTAAAATACTACCACTATACTCTCTGCTACCCTTTCTGCTTGTCCCATGTCTTCTTACTGCCTATGAATATAATACATACCCAGGTTTCCACTACCCAAAAGGCCAAACGTCCACTTATATAGCTACACACAAGCTTGAACACTTAATACATCCCCTCCCATCTAACTCCTTACTTACTAGGTGTTAACATCCCATTAGAACAAGATATGCCAACCCTAAAACCAAAATATACCAAAATCTATTAATTAAAATCTGGAAGCTTAGAATTAGATTACAATGCAACTTGACAATGGATGGAGATATCCACCCAAATCCTGGCCCATCCTCATCCACTAGCTCTCGGTCCTCTACTAACTGTCCCACTACTACACAAATCTTAGACAAACCCCCAAACTCACTCTTGATCAGTCACCTAAATATCAGAAGTGTAAACAATAAGATTCAACACCTGCATGTCCTCTTTGCTGCTCTTTCCCCAGACATACTATGTCTAACTGAAACTTGGATAAAACCTTCTACTTCAGATAATGAAATTATACCACCAGGCTTTAAGATCCTAAGGCTTGATTGAACCAATAGGAAGGGAGGTGGGGTAGCTGTTCTGTACAAATCCATGGTTGAAGTGTCCAATAATGCCCTGCAAACATCCCTATTTGGCAATGTTGAAATGCTTATCACTAAGCTCCACATTAATAAGAACAAATGTATAAATCTCATCTGGGTGTATATTCCCCCAGGCAATAACATAAATACCCTTGAAGATATCCTACATTGGTTATCCAGCAACTACCCCCAAGAAACCATTGTATTTGAGGACTTCAACATAGACTGGAACATGTATTCCTTAGAACTCCCCACTAACCACAGAAACCTTTATGGATTTTCACAGGTTGTATCCTCCCCCACTAGGATCAGTAAACCCAACAATAAAGTAAGTATTTTGGATTGGATTCTTGTTCACACCAATCCCCTCAAATACAAGGCTAGGACCTTGCCTGATGATGTAAGTAATCACTTCCTCACCTCTTTAATCAGGCAAAAAGCTGATAGCCACAGCCAGTCCATTTTTAAAACAGTAAGGAACAATAAGAATTTCAACTGCAGGAATTTCCACAATAAACTCAAATCTTGCAATCGGTCAGTTCTGAAACAATTACCACTTGACGAAGCAGTAAATTACTTTAATACCAAATTCCAATCCATCCTTGACACCCATGCAGCACAGACTATTAGAACCAAAACAAAAGCTAAAACATAATACCAAATTCCAATCCATCCTTGACACCCATGCAGTACAGACTATTAGAACCAAAACAAAAGCTACTCCTTGGCTCTCAAATGAAACCAGACAAAAAATGTTATTTAGAAATACGGCTTGTGCTACTTTGTGGACCACAAAATAACCCATAGATCAACTTAGATACAGACAGCTAAGAAATGAAACAAAAAAAATCCACCATATTAGACAAGAAAAACTATCACTCTCCTCTACAAGAAAAACACCAAAACAAGCCACAAAATTTTGCTTAGGTATACACAAACTCCTTAGTCCAGCACAGTCCTCAACTCCTGCCCCTTTGGGTTCTAACCAAAACCCCCAGAAGAAATTGCCAGTACCTTTAACAACTTCTTTACAACAACCATCCAGAACCTAGCTAACCAATTATTCCCCAGATGCCCATATTCTCCAGCCACTACACCCAGCTTCCAACTTTCTTTTAACTTCAAACCAGTTTGCACATATTTTGTCAGAAAATTACTTAAGAAACTAAAGCCTACCACCCTGTCAGCTGGTCCACTCCCTGCAGAATATCTACAAAAAGATGAAAATGCTATAGCATACCCCATTACTATCCTGATCAATAGAACTATAACTGAAACATCCATCCCCTTTGTCTGGAACATATCCCATGTCATCCTACTCCATAAAGGGGGAAGCTCTACTGACCTGTCAAACTATAGACCCATAGTTATTCTGTCACCCTTGGCTAAAATTATGAAAAAATGCATCCATAATCAACTCCTGAACTACCTTATCCATAATAATCTTCTAACCAACACCCAACATGGCTTTAGACCATTCCATAGTACAACCTCAGCCCTCTTCTCCTTCTCTAATATCATTACCAAACACCAAAACAATAATAAACTTTCCTCTGCTATATTTCTCGATCTTTCAAAAGCCTTTGATATGGTAAACCACCAAATACTTATAAACACTTTGAAATCCATCTCCCTAGAGGACCAGGCCATCCATGCGTTTTAATCCTATCTCAGTGGTAGACGACAGGCTGTCCTATGGCAGAGCAAACTATCCACCCTTTTACCCATCACCCTCAGAGTACCACAAGATTCCATACTAGGTCCACTATTATTTTCATTTTCATCAACGATTTGTATAAGGTCATTCCAAATGCAACATGCATTCAATATGTGGATGACTCCACTTTAGTCTTCTCTGACATTTCACCTACAGAGTTGGAGATTCTATCTCAAAATACTTTTAACACAGTTGAAAATTGGCTCCTTAATTGTCGTCTCATGTTAAATCCTAATAAAACCAAACTGCTGCTTTTCTCCCCCACTTGCAGGTCTACCCCTATGACCTTTACATTAAAACCAACAATGGCACCATTATTTCCCCACATTCCTCAACCAATCTCTTAGGAGTTATAATAGATAATAATCTTAAGTTTGATCTGCATATCAATAAAACTATTAGAACAGTTAATAAAAAACTTGGCTCACTATATAGGATCAACCCTTCTTACCGCCATTAGCCAGAACTGTAATTGCTCATATACATCTACTCTTCACCCTCCTCTGTGCTTCCCATCTTTTTACAAACCTCCTTAATAAACTTTCTAGCAGCTACAATCACATTGCTAGATTTTCTACCGATACAGCCTACAGAACTCATCACTGTCATAACCTAAATCTACTAGAATGGCTTGAACTGCCTAACCTACTTCAGGTTAACCAACTAATAGTTGCACACAAGATCCTGTACCAACCAGATAATACACCCGTACTTAAAAACCTCATCACCCCCTACAGTAACCTTAGCGCACTTCGTTCATCTGAAAGACTACTAGTTCAAACGCTCAAATCCAACAACACAGCTGGTAAATCTCTATTTGCTGACTCTGTTGACAAAACTTGGAATTCTCTTTCTGCTAATCTTACATCTGAACTCTCTTTACCTCAATTCAAGCAAAGTCTGATTCAGTATTTTAAAAAATGATGGCTATGTCCTTGTCCTAATCCAGACTAACTCTAACCATCACTCGTGTGCACATGGAGGACTTCTGCCTACACTTTGTTTCTTAACTTATATATCCTATGATCTCCTTGGATCTACTACCAGGTTAGCCTACTAGGCATTCAATACCATATCATTCTTAAAAAGACTGTCTAGAATTTTCCATCTGAGTAAAAATGTAATAGTTTGTTTGTGTATATCTGTTTGCTGTGTTGAGTAAGCACTAAAATCTATTCTAATTTAATCTGAAAACCCATGGTAAGCAAATAGATTTTTGCTTAATGCAATATATAAAGTTGCATAATGCAGTTTGCTTTGACTACTGTAGGACAGACATTGTACAATCAATGAAGGATTTGTTATACAAACAGCACATTGTAAAGCAAGCATTTATGCCTGTTTCTTATATTCTGTGGTATATAAATTATGCTAATTCCAAATATAAAAAAGTAGTGCTGCATTTTTAAAGCAAGAAAAAGACCATGAATAGCTTATCACTGTGTTTTTATATATTGCACAGCTGTAGGTTTAAACCATTGAAGCAATGGCATCAGTAAATAGGAAAGAGTAGAGCAAGCTAACAGCTTTCTCTTTAATCTGTTTCAGTCTTAACAATTACTTAATATATGCACTTCTGAGTGTTAATAATTATAAAGATCCAAATGTTACTTTAAAATGGAGTCATTTAATTTACCTTGCTGAGTCTCTCTATACAAATAAAGTAGGCAGAATCCTACAGGTTATACTGGGGTCCTATCCATGTGGCTGACAATTACAATGGTTAAATTAAATGCCTGTGCATAAGAATGTGCCACTGGTGGCATTTCCCTGTGGGAGTGGCACTGTTAGTGATGCTGTACTGCTTCACCTCACACATTTTTCATGCTGTATGTGATGACCTGTTCCTTGATGTGCTATCACCTGTTTTACCTGTTTTTGTTTGCTTTTTTTTTCTTTACTTTTCATGCTTTGTAAAAGCAAGTTCAGTAAATTCCCTTCACCATTCATAGTGTTACACCTGACATTGGCACCTGCTATAGTTCCTTCTGTCTTCAGGGATCACAGATGGTTGTCAAGCCAGTGAATAATCTCCTAATCATTCCAAGTTTGTATGTATACATGTGCATTTATTTTATCGTTGTGTACACATTTATATATGTTTGTGTATGCATATGTGCATCCGTATGATAGTGTGTGCATGCATGTGACTAACGTGTGTGTGTGTGTGTGTGTGTGTGTGTGTGTGTGTGTGTGTGTGTGTGTGTGTGTGTACACATGTGCACTCAAAACATGTAGGAGTACTTTCTTCTGAGGTCCACATGGACGCTATTCTTTTATAAATATATCTGTGAACATCAGATCCAGGCAATAGCTACTTCTCATCCATCTACTTCATCATTGCTGTGGCAGTGTTGAGTGAGCTCTAACAGTGGTCACAGTTTCTCTCTTCCATGTGCTGTATATCTGAAGGCTTGCAAGAGACAGCCTCACACAAATAAGAACTATCTTCAGAACTCTGAAACCACAGTTCAGGTTTCATTGCCTTATTCATCCTCGGAACGCATGGATGGATTTTAAAGCAAACTGCTGAATCCTGAATTTTGTACCTTTAGAATGAAGAAACCTGGCCCTAAGTAACACAAACTACCAGTGTTCACTATATCTTGTACAATGCATATGATCCAATGGGTCCTCAAGGGCCACTAATTTTAGATCAGTCACAATATCAGCTGATAACTTCACAGTATCATGCTGAAGATTGCATGCTTCACCAATTGCCTTCATCATATGACACTGACTGTTAAGGCAACCAGCTACTTAACATTACTAACTTCACTATAATTTCCAGAACTGATATAGTTTTGCTTACTGGATTATTTCTGTTTACACAATTACTGTTGTGGACAAACATGTTGCAAAGAACTGAACTTTATATAATAACAATGATGATAAAAAAAATAAGAATTATACTATAGACTTTTTCGTTATATCAGGAAAATGTGTACTAATTAACATTCTCTTATTCTCCCCCAGATTCTCTAGAACTTGCATGGTGTGCAAGATCAGTGCAGGAGCTTAGCAGGCAATATGTCTGCCGTGCGATCCAGGAACAGCCTGCAGGGGTGTGCACGAGCACTCCTGCACTAATCCTGCACAGACTAAGCCCCTGTATGCAAATCACCCCATTTGCAGGAGAAAACTATGCAAATTAGGTGATTTTGCAATCCAGGAAGCTTGCAACTGGCCGTGCAGGACTAGTACAATCTGCAGAAATGTACTCTGTTAGTGAATTCATTTCTGCAAACTCCAAAATGGAGCTGTGACAGCTCCAAATAAAGGCTGCATATCATGTAATAAGCATGCCAAGGGCCAAGTATAAGGCCATTGGCATTGCAAACAATGAAAAAAATACAAAAATCAACTTTTATATTTTTTTAGCCGATCTCGGCTGTTTAAGCGTAGGGCAGCGGTGCACAAATGGGATTGTGGAGAAAATATCAAAATAAACCTAAATTAAGCATTCTAACTAAAATCAGTATTCTGCCAAGCAAGTCAATGGCAGGCAAAAGACAACATGGCCAGTGAGTAGTGGTTGCTAAGGGAGGAGGCTCAGTGTGAGGCATGTAACTATGCATTAGCAGACAATCCTGTGCAAATGAGGGGAATGATAGTGAATCCCAGTTTTCCCCAGCATGTGAGTCAGGTCCCAACAGTGTAAGAGTAGGAACAGTTTGGTGCTAGCCTCGGAGTTAGGTGACATCATGGGTGGGGGGTCAGACATACTGTAAGCAGACTGGAGCCCTGTGGCTTGGGTTTGCTCTGGGTACTCTAGCTGAGTACCCAGATCACATACCACTGGGTCTACACTTAGTGTGGGTGCTGTCTCTAATGTAATTAGCATGGGTGTCAACTTTCCCAAAGCTAGGATGTGTGTCTGAATCTGCCTAGCACTCTTTACATTGCTTAAGTGGGTGTGTGTACCGTGCACTGAGACTTAAAGGAAGAAAAAGAAAGTTAAACCAGGAAATAGCAGCACTGTGCTCATCTGAGCATTCTGTTTGCACGGCATGCCCCCAGGCTTAAAAGCAATGGGAAGGGAAAACAGCAGTAAGAAGGTAATCAAGGAGAACTAGGCAGCAGACCAGCCCAGCCCAGAGCACTACTATAAACTATGCAGACATCTTCCCCTCTGGTTTTTCCCACACTCTACACCACCGGTGTATACAAGCGGGGAAATTTTAACAAACAAACCTATAAAATGAGAAGGGCTGCAGCAGGCAACATAGAACAACATGTGCAAGAGGCTGAGGGTGGTGAGTATGTGAATGCAGCCAATCAACCCACAGTGAGGAGATGGAGAAGAGTGTATAGACCCAGGGTAACCTACCAGGGGCTACATGAGCTGGAGATAGTGGAGCAAAATAGGGTGGACAGAGACCACCTACAGTAAATTGTTGAGCTGTGCTGGCCAAACCTGACACACCAAACTAACTGAGGGGAACCCATCCCAGTAGATATCAAGATATGTGTAAGCCTAGAAATACTAGCCACAGGTACCTCCCAAAGCTCAACTGGGGATATCATGAGGATCTCACCGGCATCAGCATCCAGAGTATACCACCAGTTCCTGGATGCCATGTCAGCACATGCTAGTGAGCACATATATTTTACCAACACCCATGAGGTGTTGGCCAGCAATATGCGTATCTTCCATCAAATAGCAGAATACCCTGAGGAAGTGGTTGCTGTAGACTGTATGCACATTTGCATCAAAGCACCACCCAGTGATCAGGGTAGGGCCTACATCAACCACAGGGGCATCCCCTTCATCAACTGCCAGGTCGTCTGTGATGCCCAGGGCATTACAATGAATGTGTATGCTGGCTGCCCTGGAGGGTCTATATTATAACACTGAAGTCTGAAAACTTCGAATGTTATAATATCAAACCATTTCCATCGAAACACCATAACAGCGAAGACTCAGAATAGCGAATTTTGTTCCGACACACATACACACAACACAAGCACACCAAAATAAATAATTCACACACACATACACTTCACATAGCCCTACACTAAACCACACATACAGTACTAGCTATCCACTTACCTTCACCCAACCCTAACCCTAAGGTCTGTAACTACCGCGCACTCACCTTTCCTGTTCCCTAACCCTAAATTCCCTATCGCACACTCACCTTACCCACTCCCTAACCCTAAAGTCCATATCGCACACTCACCTTACCCGCTCCCTAACCCTAAGGTCCCTATCGCACACTCACCTTCATTTGCACACTTACCTTAACCCGGTCTGTAACCTTCGCTCCACAGTCGAGGAAATAGCAAAGTTGCAGAAACAGCACACTGAATACTTTCCCTAGGAAAGTATTCGATATTCTGCAGCTTTGCTATTTTCAGCATTCGATGGAAATGGTTCGCTATTATAACATTCCAAGTTTTCAGACTTCGGTGTTAGCTATCACGATTCCCACATATGGCATCTGATGCAGCTGTACCAGATATTTGCCAGTGGGGACATCAGCTACGGTCACCTAGTGGGGGATGTTGGTTGCACACTGGAGCCGTGGCTGATGAAATGCACACACACCCCTGAACAAGAATGCCATAGTGAGGCACACACACTGACCAGACTTATATTAGAGCATGTGTTTGGGATGTTCAGGTCACAGTTCCAGTGTCTGGACACTTCCAGTGGAGCCTTGCAGTACTCACAAGCTACATGTACCCAAATTGTTATGGTATGAGCCATGCTACACAATATGATCCTGTGGAAACAGCTGCAGCAGGAACAGCATGGGGCAAGGCCATACAGCCCCCCTCCCCACCAATGCCAAGGCCTGCACAGGCACAGAGTGATTCGGAGGAGGAACAACCTCAGCCTGCCCCAGTAGGCAGATGGAGGCATGCCCAGTATGCAGAGGCTGTGGCAAACAGACAATGCATAGCACATACACTGACACAGTAGGGACCCAGGGAATGACACCTCTCTCTGACTCACACATACAGTAAAATGAATGCCAAACATGACACTACTTGTGCTCAACCATGTAGAGGGAGTGTACTATGTGCATCCATCATAGGCAGACCTCCAACACCATCCACAATTCTGGCACACCCTCAAGGTAAGTCAATCAACCTACCAATTGCCAAATGGAGTAGAATGTGCCATTACCTGTATCTATGGTATGGATGTGAGCATGGAAGGGAATTGGGTGGCTGAATGCTATGGCAACAGAATGTAGACACCCATAGTGGCACCATGACATCTGTAACACATACTGGAGTCACCATAGTAGCCAGTACTACACAGAGTGACAAAACCCACTGCAGGAAATGTGCTGGGTGATATGTGTGTCCATATGACTCACACATGCCAGTCAGGGTGGTTCACATACCCAGCAGTCTCAGCCAGCAGGACAGGTGTAGACAACCCCAAACAGAGCCTGTGCTATGGCCCCTAAATGATGTCTATTGTTAACCTCCCCCAGGCTTACACAGACAGACTACAGCAGGTCAGGCAGTGGGATGTTAGTTCTGAAGGGAAGGAAGTCAGACACTAATATGTAGGGCAACCAAAGCTACGATCTGTAGTACACTGGTATGCCTCTACTCAGCATGATAGGTAAGAATATAGAATGGAATGGAGTACCTGACATATCAGTACAGTCATAGCAAATGTGTACAAGTGTCAGGTGTACCCCCTCGTCCTATGTAATACTGTAATAACAGTCAGTTGTGCCCTCCCAATCATGTGTCGAAATGTAGAAATAGGCAGGTGTGCCCCACCATCCTACATAGGAATGTAATAAGTTAGGTGTCCCCCCAATCCTGTGTAGAAATGTAGAAATAGACAGGTGTGCCTCCCACCCTACATAGTAATGTAATAACAGTCAGGTGTGCCCCCCAATCCTGTGTATCAATGGAGAAATAGACAGATGTGCCCCCCATCCTATGTAGAAATGCAATAACAGTCAGGTGTGCCCACCAATCCTGTGTAGAAATGTAGAAATAGGTGAGCCCCCCATCCTATGCAGAAATGTAGTAACAGTCAATGCCAAATGCTCGATGGGTACCCCACAGTAACAGCATGCTACTTGTCAGTGTACAACACAAAGGTCAGCACTGCAGTACAAACTACCTAGACTCTATCCACACATTAAATACAGATGGGCATACTGGGCATGCTCAGACACTAACAGAAATGAAGGCAATGTCAGTCAACAACATACTGAAAGGTCATACTGGGCATGCTCACACACTTAAACACATGAGGGCCATGTCTGCAAACACCAGTGGACCAGACATATCTGACAATCACAGTTGTTAGTGAAGACACTCGTCAGTATGTACCACTCATGCCTTGCACACACAGTGGATAGGAATACAGACATATATGTAAGGACAACACACTATAATAAGTCAAAGGTAGATGTACATAGATGTGTGGAAGAGGGTGGCTGTGACAAGGAGCCATCCTGGCCTGTCCCACCCAGCACATAGCCAAAGGGCCCCAACCACATGAGGTTCAGACGTCACTCACTGCAGATGCAAGCCACCAGTATCTGTCAGCATTGCAGACTATGTGGAGCATATGCTAGCTCTGCAACATGACTGTACAAGGAAGTAGTCATCTAGCAGTTGTATACACGTACCTGTGAAATATGACCCTGTGTGTGCCCGCATGTGGCATGTCAGCCACTAGACAAATGGGTTATTGCCCATGCACACACATTGCCCTTCCCATAGCCCACAACGACAAGCCTGCTGAGGTCATCCACTGTGAAATACAACTTTAGGAGAATTGTAGCCCCATAATCTCTGTGGCTTGTCCCTTAACTTTGCACTGCTGTAGTGTGGTAAATTAGTTAGGTAGAAGTTCAAACCCCAGACATGACAAGTATGTGTGTGTGTGTGTGTGTGTGTGTGTGTGTGTGTGTGTGTGTGTGTGTGTGTGTGTGTGTGTGTCTGTGTAGAGATCAATGCTTTTTAGGGTAGTCACACTCCCTATAACTGAAATGCTCTACTTCGGTAAGGCTGCTGATGTCATCCACCTAAAAATACATCTCTGGGCAGGTTGCAGCACAGTAATCTCTGTAGCGGGTGCCGTAACTGCATACTGCTGTAGTGTGATACATTGGTTAGGTAGAAATTATAATCCTGTACTTGGCAAGTGTGTGTGTGTCTGTCTGACTCAGTCTGTGTAGAGAACAATGCATTTTAGGGTGGTCACATTCCCTACAATTGAAATGCTCTACTTTGGTAAGGCTGCTGATGTCATCCACCTAGAAATACACCTCTGGGAAGGATGTAGCCCAGAAATTAACTGTAGCGCGTGCCATAATTGTGTCCTGCTGTAGTGTGAAAAAATAGTTAGGTAGGAGTTCTAATCCAAGACTTGGCAAGTGTGTTTGTGTTTGTTTGTCTGTCTGTGTAGAGAACAATGCTTTTTAGGGTAGTCACACTCCCTACAATTCAAATGCTCTATTTTGGCAAGGCTGCTGAAGTCATACACCTAGAAATACACCTCTGGGAAGGTTGTAGCCCAGTAATCTCTGTAGCATGTGCCATACATGCGTACTGCTGTAGTGTGATAAACTAGGTAGGTAGGAGTTCTAATCCCAGACTTGGCAAGTGTGTGTCTGTCTGTGTAGAGAACGATGCTTTTTAGGGTAGTCACACTCCCTACAATTTGAATGCTCTACTTTGGCAAGGTTGCTGATGTCATCCACATAGAAATGCACCTCTGGGAAGGTTGCAGTCCTGTAATCTCTGTAGCACATCCTATAATTGTGTACTACTGTAGTACGATAAATTAGTTAGGTAAGAGTTCTAATCCCAGACTTGGCAAGTCTGTGTGTGGGTCTGTCTGACTCTGTCTGTGTAAAGAGCAATGCTTTTTAGGGTAGTCACACTCCATAAAATTCGAATGCCCTCCTTTGGCAATCCTGCTGATGTCATCCAATGTGAAATACATCTTTGTGGAAGGAGTCTCCACTAATTCCCGTGGTGCATCCTATACCAGCTCCGTGCTGTAGTATGGTATAGACCTCTGTTGGGGTTCTATATGCTCACATGTCGGTTGTGGATGTTTTGTGTGTGTGTGTCACTGTCGGTTTAGGGAGCAATGCATTTTAGCCTAGCCACACTCACTACAATTCAAATTCCCTACTTTGGCAATCTTGCTGATATCATCCAATGTGAAATACTCCTTTGGGGAAGGAATTCCCCGGTAATCCCTGTGGTGCATCCTATAACAGCTCCATGCTGTAGTGTGATATAGACCTCTGTTAGGGGTTCTATACCCGCACATGTCAGTTGTGGATGTTTTGTGTGTGTGTGTGTGTCACTGTCTCTGTAGGGAGCAATGAATTTTAGCCTAGCCACACTCACTACAATTCGAATGCCCTACTTTGACAATCTTACTGATGTCATCCAATGTGTAATACACCTTTGGGGAAGGATTCCCCCAGTCATCCCTGTGGTGCATCCTATAACAGCTTCATGCTGTGGTGTGATATAGACATCTGTTAGGGGTTCTATACCCATACATGTCGGTTGTGGATGTTTTGTATGTGTGGTCCACTGTCTGTGTAGGGAGCAATGTATTTTAGCCTAACCACACTCACTGCAATTCAAATGTCCTACTTTGGCAATCCTGCTGATGTCATCCAATGTGATATACACCGTTGAGTAAGGAGTACTCCCGTAATCTCTGAGGTATGTACTATAAGTGCATAGTGCTGTAGTGTAAGAAACTAGTTCAGTAGGGGTTCTAGTCCCAGACATGACAGGTGTGTGTGTGTGTGTGTGTGTGTGTGTGTGTGTGTGTGTGTGTGTGTGTGTGTGTGTGTGTGTGTTTGTAACTTGTATCCTGTGTGAAGTTGGGTGTGAGTGTGTGACACCTGGGCCCAATGTGGACTGGGTTTTGCAAATTACTTTAATGGTGGCCCTAGTATATATCACAATGTCCACCATACAGGGACAACAGATGTGAAATAGCCAAGAGACTGGGGTGCAAATCCATACCCATACATGTGACATCAAGGCCAGGCAATCACAGTTAGCAACCCCAGTATTGCCCAGAACACACTCTCAACCCATAGCTTATACACACACACACACACTTGCCTAGACAACAGCCAATATGTGAGTATTACTCTGCATATTGGCCACTGATAGTAACCATGGAGTGATTGCAGTAGGCTACAGAGGGCATGGCACCCTGTCAATCTGTCCAATAGGCATGTACATGCAGACAGTGCACCTTCCCCATGTCCCCCACTGGACACCTGCAACACCTGTGGTGCCATCAAATGTGACCCACAAAGGACATACCATGCCTAAAACCATGTCCTGTATGGACAGATGCCACTGACACCAGGGAATGCTGTTAGCATGCTATCAATGTAGGTGCAGGGTAAACCTGCTTTCCATTACCAGTCCCTGCCAAAAGTGGCCAAGACTGGCACATCTGATGATAATCTGGGTACACAACATGGGCCAGACACCCCAGGAACAATTCCGCATGTCACTGTACATGCATGTGGGAGGTGTGCACATCTCAGACACCTTCCATGTCATGGACTAAGGAACACATACATGGCAAGCAATGCACAGCATTGGCCACATGCAATAGTCACCCAGGTGACTGGATGGTGGATACAATACCCATCTGTGTGGGCAAATGCAGAAATTACAGCCCTGAGCCACAATGCAGACCATTGCCATGTGGCCTGATCCCAAGTTATACCCATCACCTAGCCTTGTATAGCAATCTGATATAGTCAACAACCACACACATGTGCAGACATGCACCCATGCATGTCAGTACTGGTACCCTGTGTTTGTGTGTGTGTGTGTGTGTGTGTGTGTGTGTGTGTGTGTGTGTGTGTGTGTGTGTGTGTGTGTGTGTGTTGTATGATGCGTATGATCGCATCCACACTCACTACAACTCCCATTGGTATACTGAAGCATGCTGTTTGATTTCAGGCACCTCCCCATACCCTTTGCCCATATAACCTCCATATAACCCATGTGGTGCATGTGATACCTGCACAGTAATGGGTTGTGGCAGTCTCACTTGTTATGAGTTGTATTCCTGGCCTTGCCAAGTGTGTCAATGTGTGTGCGTCCCTGTGAGAGTGTGGCTGTGTTGATGCTGGCACCTGTTCATGTGGACAGGCACGTGTACTACACCTGCCATATAGCTACCATATCCCTGTTGCAGATGTCACTCACCATCACATATATGTTCTGAGGGCTCCACAACAAGTAACTTATGTGGCACATCCAATAACTTCATAGAACTATGATAGCACTACATAGTCATCAGAGGTTTGATAACCTGTGCTGGTAGGTGTGTGACACAAACATGCTTAAGTTTTACTCTTCCACCCCTCCCTGACTTGTCTTTGCCTCTGTCTGCCTCTCTCACTCCCTCACTGGTGGATATGGAGACCTACACTTGCTTTGCTTGGGCAGCAGTATGTGTATTTTAAGTGATGCTCATGATCAGCTGATGGCCTCTGCATGCATTTTAGCCATCCCTTAGCTGATTGCATGTGGAACAGCTATGGTAACATTCCCATAGACAATTGCATGGAAACACACTCAAATATCTAGGAACATCATGTTGGTGTTGGGCCTTTTCATTTACTGTGAGCAGGAACTCAATCTGTTATTTGGCAAACAGCATTTCAGATGGATTGGGGATTTACCTCTGACAACATACAATATAGAAACAGGCCAACACACAGGAGGAGGATGTGCCTGACCTGACTACAGACTGTAAGTGCTGCTATACTGCATTCAGAGTAATGTTGGTTTAACAGGGTGTGTGCGAATATGGATGTCCTACATGTTTTGATACCTGCCATGTCAGTTCTATGTTCATGAGGAGTACCCATCTGTAGGGTCATCTGCAGACTGGGCAGTGTGTGGTGCCTTTGGTTTCACGTGTTACCCACAGAGCATCTATCTGTGAACTGCAAAAGGTAGTGTGAGGATTGCAGTCTGTAGATGGTGAAAGCCGTGACAGTTACTGACTTCATATCCCTCATAGGACATATGTTGCGACAAACCCTGTTACAATGAGGTTATCACAGCAACATGTCAATATTGGCCCTGTGTATGTGCTTCTAGCCACAACTCTGTCAACCTTTGTACATATGTCATGCATTAAGAGGTGCATATCTGCTGTACACCATAATTAGTGTCATCATATCTGATAACAAGCCAGTGAGATATCAGACTGCTTCACATGTTATGTACAGTAGGGGTTATATTTGATGACATATCCTGGACATTCTGTGGTTGTTTGTACAGTAGTGAGGTCTGTGTACTTATGGTGAATGTTGACAGTGTGTGTATTGTTAATATGTATTTTGGCCTGTGAACAGACTGTGGTAGACGTCATTGTTCTAGGTCTTATACTATCTGATGTTACATGCTGCTCCACTGTATGTTACTATATTGGTTTACATGTTTGCAGGGCCATACACACATATGTCCCATACCACAGACAGGCATCAGACCACACTGTGTAGCGGCCCAGTATTTGTAGGGTTAGTGTGTGAGTGGCACATATGAGGATGGTGTTGAACAGATAGTCCATATACTGTAATATTATGCTAGCTTACCATATGTGGCTGTGGCTGTGTTCACATTGGTTGTAGTTATGCACTTTCATACAAGTGTATCTTACCCTGTGCAGTGACATGCCTTTAGAGCCTGCTATATATGTAGGTACATGTGCATTCCCCATAGGATATGTAGGCCAGTGTTGAGCCAGTCTGTTAGTAGCCTGCACAGTGCTTTGTTACATGCCTAGCAGCTTAGTGTACTTACCCAGTTAGATGTCATGTCCAGATACTTGCCAGATGTACTGCTGCAGGGGCTCCCTTAATAGTCATGCATGTCAGGCAGAGCAGTGGGATGCTGTACAATGTATGTCAATATCTAGTGGGTAGTATGTGGCCATGGCTCCTCTGTGCCAGCAGTTATTATGTGTCAGGACAGACAGGGGTGTGTGAATTCATAGCCTATTGGGGAGAATGTATACCAGTTGTTATGTGTTATACCCATCTACATGGCTGTTAACATCCATATTGTCAGGCTTGGTCCACATGTTCTGCACTAAGGGGTTCTGTGTATACCTCTGGGCTGTACAGATTGTGTCAGAATGTCCACATATATTGACCAATATCTCTGCTGTAGTCCACAGGAGTATCATGTGCTTGCAGCTGTACTGTACTATGATGCCCTTAGGATGTCTGTCAGTCGCCAATGGTGCACATGTGAAAAGCAGATGTGAACTCCCACACACACAATTTCTGTGACGACAATCCCTATTACAGTAGCAATAGTTTACTAATATACCTGCTATACATACCTGACATCCCCTTGTACTACGAAGTTGGGACTATAGGGGCTGAGGTAGGGCTACACTCCATGTTCAGGACATATGGTGAAAATATATGTACATATGATTATCCAGATATCTATATAGATAATTACACATGCATATATTAACATATATAGATGAGTATGTATATGAACATAGATATGCATATACACACCCAGATATATACATATACAGAGCATTATATGTCTACACATATACAGATAGTAATACATATGCACATATACCATGCTGCCATTCCTGCCAGCAGTCCACTGCTGTTGTATCCCCCACACATACTGTGGGGCTGAGGCCATATTTTAGGGCCTCACCTACACAATACATGTATGTCCAGATGCACACCAGAGGCCAGTGTATGTAACAGTGGTATATGGCCCTGTATTATTGAGTCATAAGCGTGTGCACTATACATAAGCTAGGCTGTTACAAAATGTGGAAGTATCAGGGGTGAGCTGCCTTAAGGTATCTAGATGTACAGTACCATACATTTCACCTATCTGGACATTACTTACATAAAGTGGGTTACTGGAGGCCTACTGCCTCCTGCCATACAGACTGTTCTGTTTGTCAGTGTGCCTGTGATGGTGTCAGTTATGCCTTGTTATGTAACAGTTACATTCCATTTGGTCAACTGAAGTCTTTACCACCTAGTGATTGTGTACAGAGTGTAGACAGAGGCTGCTGAACTATACACCCGCATTACTTACTGTTGATTGTGTGGTATCGTGTGGCCCAGTTTGTCTTTACTATTGTATGATTTGAAGAACTTGGCCTGGACAGCAACAGTTGTGGACCTTTCCAGACTACTGTATTAGTATAATTGTTTCACAGTTGCAGTACTCTGTTTATATTGATGTCAGTGTCTGAACAGCTATATGACATGCCATATAAATCTGTAATAGTACACAAATAAAGGTTTTACATTTCTGCAAAGCTTTGTGTGGTGTTTTATCCTATGACCTCTCTGTGGGTATATGTTGCAGGCAACAAATGTCATTTGCATGGGTGATCCCTCCAGGGTCCAGTTGTTAGGGTGTTAACTTTAGGTATAGTGGCTGTTCCATATTGTGTGCACCTACTACATAAGTATCTTACTGTACATATCTCTGCGTGTGTATATGTAGTTATATATATATATATATATATATATATATATATATATATATATGTAAATCTGCATCTGCATATATGTTTCTGTGTATATGTATCCTGGGGATGTTGATAGCTTCCACATTTTACATTTCCTACGGGAGCCAGACTGTACTGCGTGATATGTTGCCAATACCAGCCTGACATCATACAGGTGGGATGTAGTGCTGTTAACATCTTGTGCCCATGTCGTGTCAGGACCTGGTTATGGGATCTGCAACACTTGGTAGTGTATTGTAGGGTGGACATGTTTGGCTGTGGGGGGATTGGTATACCTAGTCATACAAGACTTATATTTTTTGGGGCCTCTCAACCCTATTAACAGTAAATGTGGACATATATGATTCAGTTAATCTCCCATTGATATCTACACATGTATGTCCCTATATACCTATATGGATATATATATATATATATATATATATATATATATATATATATATCTATATAGATATATATATATATATATATATATATATATATATATATATATATATATATATATATATATATATATATATATATACATATATACATATATATACTACATATATATAAAACTATGTCTGTATATACCAACATAGATATATATCTGCTTACATATATGTAACTTGCTGTGTATATGTAGACATATAGGTGCAGACATATATATGTGTTGATGTAGGCATTTGCATGTATACATGTTTATATATAAATATATATATATATATATATATATATATATATATATATATATACATATAAAGATATGTTGCATATGTTTAGATATTAATATATTTACACACACACATACATCTAAATGTTGGAATACAGTCTCTGTACTGTTTAATGACTGGGCTGGATGATATGTTTTTGAAAACAGCAGGGTTTTTTTTTTTATCTAGCATGGCTTAGTGGTAATTCACTTTGCCTATAGTGTGCAGGGTCCTGGGTTTGAGCCTTGCCAAGGCTGTTTATTTTGTTGCTGGGCAGACCACGGGCCATTGGATAGAGGCTGATTAAGGCACTTTAAAGCAGTTGTAAACTGGTTTGCTCGTGTTTGTGCAGAGGTACACACTGCTAACTTCTGGTTACAGTTTCTTATACTCAGTTAGCTTCTAATTTGCTTAACCAGTGTAGGCACTGCTTACCTCCACACAAACAGGCTTAGACCTGCTTACTGCTGCTTAAAAGTGCTTACTCCCACTTACCCCCACGCTAATTTCTTTAAAAGAAAAGAAAAAAGAGTTGATAGGAAAGTGGTGAAAAAGGGGCACAAAGATGGAAAGACAGTAGGGAAAGTATCTAGTGATGTGCAGGAATGGTGTAGAGAAGGTTCATAGCTGCCCATTTCTTCTACAGCAACAGCTGTGCATATACACTGAATTTGGAGGTAGATTTGGACACTCAAACCCCTGGGAGAGGAGTGAGGACAACAATAATAAGTTGTGATGCCAATTAGAGCAGATTACATGTGTCCAGTGGACACATGTGTGAAATGGACAGCTATGTCTGGGGCGAGATTTTTTAATGGGAACAGATTGCCCTTTTTTTCTTTTTTCAGGTGAGAGTAGGATTTTGGGGAGGGGTAGTAGGTATATTTGGGGAGGTAAGTTGGGTAGATTAATAGACAAGACAATCAAGATGCCAACAGGGGTGGTATATGACACATGTGGTGAGTATACACCTTGATGGGGAGGGGTGTTGGGATATTGGAAGCCCACAAGCCCCTAGTCATATCAGTGGGGCTGAGGTCCCAACCCATGAGCAGTCACCACTGCACCTTCACAGCCTCGAAGGTGGCTGTGCTGGGGGCTGAGTCACAGAGCCAGGCTGACTCTCTAATCGTGACACGTGGCCCTCAAGCTGGTGTAGAAGATCACCAAACTGCTTGTTGATCACTGTATGCACCACGACCCCGACCTGGCGACGGGTGACAGGTGCCTATCTGCGCCCACTCCCAGGAGTCAATACATACCATTTGGGGTGGGTATGTTGATTATTGTTGGAGATATGGTGGTGGGGAGAGAAAGATGTCAATTAACAACTAGTATATTCTTGTAGTCCACATTACTTTCCTAGTCAGTGCTATTATCTGTACCTTACAAGTCTTACTACACTACCCTATAGCCTTACTTTGCCAGTGATGTGGCTGTCATCATCGATACACATGACCCAGTTTTATCTTGAGAATACACCTCTTACCTGGTATACCTGTGGACGGAATGTTTTTTAACACTAACTAACTGATTCTACACATACTCCCGGATTCTGGGTTGCTGTTTTGTACATAGCTATCCAACTCTTTCTGCACAGACTCTGGCCATGTGTTGACCACATGCTGGTGTGCCGGGACATATCTAGAATATAGCCCTTTAAATGAGGGTACAAAATATATTGGTTGTTTACACACTTGAAAAAGCCCTGCAATTGAGTCAGGGTGAAAGCGCTTGTGATATTTAACTTTTAATAAAGCTCCATTGGACTACCATCCTTGCTTGGTGCCTGTACCATTTTTCTTGGGATTTGTTATTTAATTTATGGTCTTTGCCTTTTTTTAATATCTAGAACATTGCCCTCTTCCACCTTTAGTGACCTGACACACACATATACATGCTTTCCTACACAGGTATGTTATGTAGCACAGTATGTGGGACAGTGACCAGTGATTCTTTATTATTCAGAGAAACTGCAACACTCACAATTCCCTACAATACCAAAGTGAACAGTACCAGTACAGGTTCTAATAGCCTGCATTTCTCAGCACAGTGTTCGTATCCAACATACCTGTGGGAGCAATGTTTGTTAGCACTACCTGACTGTTGCCACACAAAGTTCCAGATTACACATTAGTATTATGGACATACATCTCCCTTTGTTACTGTACATGCTCTGGTCATAGCTTGACGGCATGGGAGTGTAGATAGGACATACTTGCAATTTTACTCTCCTAACAGTTTTGGAGGTTGCTACAGTGAGAGGTGTGTTCTCATAATGTTTGACAATCACTTGTATTCCCTGTTTGCTGGCTACACATCTGGGATCATCCCTCAGACTTACCAGGGGGACAGGGGGACTGGCATCAAATATGGGCACATATACTGGACATTCTGGCCTCATCTGTACAGTTGTGGGGTATGCATCTGCATGCAGCCTAATTCTACTCCCAGGATTCAGACTATGGCTGTGTCTGCTACAACTTAAACTCTGTCCATTACAGTTGTGTCTGCTATATAGCTATTGCTGTATATCTCCTATCTGCTTTCTGTCTTATTAATCCCCTGTGCTTTTGCATTCTGACCTTGTATCACAACAGTCATATACAGTGTCCTAGACAGTTATATGTTGTTGGACAGGGTGGACAACACTGATGTGTAATACTTCATTATTCAGAGCAACTGCATATCATTCTTGTATTTCTGGGCACAGTGTTGGTATCTGGCAGACCTGTGGGAGGAATGTTTATTAGCACTACCTGAATGTTCCCACACACAGTACCAGAGTCCACATTACTATTATGTACATAAATCTCGCTCTGTTACTGTACACACTTTGACCACAGCTTGACAAGTTGGGGTGTAACTGGGACATACGTGGCTTCTTTGTCACGTAAGGTATTGGGGAGTTGCTAGTTTACCAGCTTTGTTCTCATAGCTGTGTGTCAATCAGTTGCATTTCTTGTTTGCTTCCTATATGTCTGGGATCATCCCACTCATTTCCCAGGGGGACAGGTTGATAGGTAACAGATATGGGTAATTTTACTAGACATTCTGGACATATCTGTACAGTTGTGGGGTATGATTCTGTATGCAGACTACTACCACTGGCCGGATGCGAACCGTGACTGTGTGTGCTAAAACATCACAGTTCACATCTCAGTTGCATGTGCTATTCATTTTTTGTTGTCTGCATTTTCCCTGTTTACTGTCTATGAGTCTCTCAGTTGTACTAAATGGCCTCTGGGGATTACACTTGTCATATATAGGCATTCCTATACATTAAATTTATTGTGCACAGTGTGGGTAACAGTGCTTCATACTACAGTACTATTACATGATTGCATATCTACATTACCATATGATACCAGGATATACACATACAGTCCAGCAGTTAGACCTGTTTTGTCAGGCTATTATACTTTTATTGACTTACAGACAATATGAGACTCTTACTGCCATATTCTCTAGTGTATGCAGTACTTGCCTTGAACACTACAGGTTTTATAATAGCAATCAATTTACTACTACTTTTATTTTTTATTTCCTATGACAGTAAATGCATTATTGACCTGCCTTGCATCCCAACCTCACCAGGTGACTGATGTGAGCCTCCTGGTTCGCGGCCCACTCCATTGCAACTGTGGGGGACATAACAGGAATATTTAGCCATACCTATCCATTATATACCTGAGCTGGCAATTGTTACACACATACTGGGGTGATACTTACACATGCCTGGAACATCACCTGATGCTCTAGCCTCTTGGAGCCACTCCTCCAAGAGGACCCCCTTCTGCTGCTTCAGGTCAGCATAGTGGTGCCTGACCTGCTCACCAGTTCGGAGTTTGCCAGTGGCACTGGTGAGGTCACGGGCGAGACGGTCCCACACCTCCACCTTATATTGGGAGCCCTGGTACTGGCCCTATAGCAGTCTCTGAACATGGTCTTTAACTAGGAGTCCTGCCATGACCTTGGACTCCTGGATGCACCAGTGCTGTGCCTGGAAGCACACTCCTTCTCCCCTTACTGCCATAGTACCTGCAAGGGGAAGCTACAACCAGTTATGAGATGTATTCCTGCCTCTTGGGTTTAAGTAGGGCTAATTTCCTACACTTTTCCATGATTGGCCGTTTTTTGAAAGGCAACACTATGGGCAAACCTGCTTACCTAAGGTTGGCATTGTTTAAAGGGGTATACCACTGGGCACAATGAGTTAGCTGGTCTACACTTTGCTCACACCTTCTATGCTGGCCTGTGCAATGCTTAGCATTGCTTACATTATACTTTCATTTTAATGCCTTTTTGGCATTGTGTTATTATTCATTACACCTTATATGTATGCCTGGTATCCATGATTAATGTTTACATACACTCTGTGGGGTCCTTGTGTTTAATTGTGGACTTCAACAATCTATTACAATTACACCTCAATTCTGGGATTACTGCTGTACTGCAGTTCACATCTTTATGTTATGTAGTGGGTTATGGTACATATGACTGTATACTGATTCCTTTCCCAGGTTCAGTTTGGTTATACTATGGTGAAGACTTGTTTGCTACTACCTCATTTCTCTGTGCTTCTGTGATGGCTTGGTGGATAACTACTGGGACTATGGTGTATAGGGTCCTGGGTTTGAGACCTGCATGGCTGTTTATTTTGTTGATGGGCAGAACAAGGCTCATTGGATACAGAGTAATTAAGGCACTTTTGAGCAGTTGTAAGCTGGTTTGCACGATGGTAAGCACTGCTAACCTGCCGTCACATCTGCTTACACAGTGTTTGTTTTAGAATTGCTTATCCAGTGTAGGCATTGCTTACTGCCATGCAAATGGGCTTAAGACCACTTACTAGCGCTTAAATATGCTTACTACTGTTTATTTGTGCTTACACCTGCTTATCTGTGCCTTATTCATTATGACGCTGACACCTCACATTTGCATTTACTGCAGTACTCCAGTTCATAAAAATATGTCATTTAGTGAGTTATGCAAAATAAATATTACTCATAATGTGCTTTGCCATGGAAAATGGAATCTGCTGCAGTGGGACTCGAACTGGGACTGCCTGCTCATAAGGTGAACACACTGCCCACTACACTATTGCTATGCTGCTTCATTTATATATCTTCCTTGTTATCCTCTTCAGCCATTTAAGCTGCATTAACCGTAGCTAAGCAATGGGCACACATGCGCACCTATAGTTAGCTTTAATCGGATTAAAAAAAAAATAAAAGGGTTTCTTTATTTTATTTATATATGCTGTTGCTATTGTACACAAGGGGGACTGTTGGTGGGGATATGCGGTCACCTGTGAGCAGTCTCACTCATTCCCTACCCCTTTATGTTGTCCTAAATTGCGGGGACATGTTTATTCTGAGAGCTCTGCTCTCAGACATGCCCCCTGCACTCTTACATGCTCTGTGTAAGCCTAGGAGCTCAGGCAGCATGCCTCATTAATATGCATGGCGCGCTGCCATCCTGCTCCTAAACGGTCGCTTTTTTGCAGGACTAAGCTAGTCCTGCATGGAAGATTAATAAATCTGGGGGTCTGTCAGTGACTCAAGCTGGCACTGTACTAATATTTTAAGTGTCTCTGAGTGCTCCCCGTCTGATTATTATTTTTGAATTTATTTACCTATAAGTAAATCCAGACCAGAATCTGGATATCATTTGTGTGGTGGACAGGACTCAGGGTGGACTGGTGTGTCCAAATAAATGTGATGCATAAATGCAGTCCAGCTTTGCACACAACAAAATGACATTTAGGGAGAAAAACAGGTGAAGAATTGCTTTTAATAAGTAATGACAATAATTAGAATTTTAATACACATCTTTATTTCAGAAAAAAAATGTATATCAATTCATTTTCTCTTATTCTGTCAAGGACATCTTTTAAGTCTCCCTGCTTGGTTATTATTTCTGGATTTGTCCACAAGACGATAGGGACTTTGTTGGCTGTTTTATGTGTGGGGGGTGATAACAGTTCTTAATTCATCAAGACTGTTTTTATCTTTTATTAGTCGATTATTATTTTTATTGATTGGACTTGGAATTTCAATGAATGCTGTACTGTTTAATGGGAAGGAGATATGAATTCTTAATTCATTAAGGCTGTTTCTATCCACTGGTTGACAGGCTTTCAATCAATGCTATGCTCTTTTATGGGGGCAGATGAGTTTTTAATTCAAGACTGTTTTTTTTATCTGTTATTATAAGTTGAATCAATGAATGTATGCTAATTCTTAAGGATTTTCTGAGGATGATTTGGTTGCAAGATCATTGTATATTAGCTTTGCTCTAATGTACATCTATTATTTTCCATTTGCGTAGTCAATGGTTCCTTCCTAGATACAGTCTGTACTATAGAGTATTTCCTCTGATGACTTATTGGAACAGTACTTGTACATGTTGTTGTTGATCACAGGGAAGGGAGACAGTGAATTCCAAATAAGAATACCACAAATGTTCTCCACATGTAAGGAAGGACTTTAATGGAATTCCATCTGCGTAATATACTGAAGCCATTCATTTGTTAATTGCTTGTTAAGAATGTACACCAGAGGGGGGCATGGCCAAGATGAGCACTGAGTAACAGCACTTTATCTCTGCTCTGCCTTTTCAGAATATCTATAACAGGATTTTTTGAATTTAACTATCCTATTTTTTTTTTTTTTTTTTTTTTTTTTTACATATTTGGAATATTATAACCATCCTCTGTGATAGTATATAAACAATTGTTTAATTTTTAAAATTTTGCCTGTCAAAAAGTACTAGAGAAAATATTTTGGCGCCAGGCTACAAAATGAGCTTCACCAAATCTTATCTTCAAGAAACAACTATTAAGAAGGAACTTCAGTCACTATTATCTAATATTCAAGAACAGACAACAAAAATTGATAGAATGGATGTAAAACTGGACAATTTTAAAGAAAAATGTTCTCAACAAATGGAAATGCTACATGAAGACCTCAAGCGACAAAAGAGACAGATTACAGGAATATAAACATTAAATGATATGGACACTAGAATTCAAGATGGTGAAAATAATACAGAATTTCTCTTAAAACAAAATAACCCCTTGCAAACAAACAATGATGATCTAGAGACTAGATCAAGAAGAAATAATATTAGGATCTTTGGGCTACCTGATAATGTCGAAGAAAATAATATGGAAAATGTCAAATAAATTATCAAAGAATCAAACTGTAAAATCATTAGGCTTTTTAAAATGACAGTCACCAACACAGGAGATTCAGATACAAGAAACTTTACTAGTGTACACCAGGAGGCAGAAAACCGTACAGTACAAGTATAGAATTCTGTCTAATTACATTCAGGAAGTGTTCAATATTTTATAGCATTTACAATTAGCTTTGCCCACCTTACTGACGTGGTCAGTCACAGGGCACCTACATCACTATAGTCCACAATATTCTATTCATAAGAAAGTGCTGAGGTTATACTTTTTAAAAGTTTTCCCATGAGAATAATACCGCCTTGCAAGACACCTGGTCAGTTATAATGTCTTTCTGTAAATGTTGCTCTTTCAAGGTTTCAGTCCTGCTCGAATACAATAGTCAGTTTGGTTCTTAATACGCTTCTTTGTTCTCCTTGCAACAATAATTTTAGCAGCTGTGCTTTATCTTCGATAAGATTCACAAGGCCAACCATCCCAGTGGAAGGAAGAAAGATTTTAATGCTTAATACATTCATTTTTTCCCTAACCCAGCAGATAATTAGTAAAAAACATAAGCTTGCTGAGCTGGCTACTGCCAGGGTCAGAGTTCAATCACACTGCAGCTCCAAAGCTTCAAGCAATTACATGTAAGATCATTCTTACTGCCATATTGTAAAATAGAATAAAATGCATTACATACTATTTGCTTTTAAACTAGCACTTTATATATGTTTAAGTACATATTTTTCTAACATTCTCCCTCCTTTTAATACTTTTTATTCTATTCAGAAACATAAACGATATCATTTCGTTCCCTAGCCTTCTCCTTTTAAGGACTTTTAACTAGGCAAGTCATTTAATCTATACTTTAGAAAAAGCATCATCTGAAATCAATCTTTCAATTTCAACATCTTGGTAAAAAGTTTCAGTAACAGATATATCAACAAAATCTTTGATTAATCTTTTCATGCAGGGAATTCCACGGCAAGCACATGCTCCTATTAGGAGTATACCCACACAAATAGCAATTAAAATGTTCATTAGGATGGAACCCCACCCACAAACAGATTCTGGAAAAAGTCCGTCAGTGGGTTTGGGCCTGGTTTAGTCATTGCTGATACTTGCTGAATTACCTCTAGGTGATTATTTGTCTCGTGATGATTCTCAGGGATAAAAGCACAGCATTCTTCTTCGTGTACTACCTCTTGCCGCTAGGGTGAAGTAAAGAGCCATTCGATTTTGTAGCACAACAGTTCTCATTGCATTCAGTTCATCAGTCACCAATTCTAGGGCGGAAAAAGTTGCATTACTCATTACTTCGAGAAGTCTTGACAGCTTCCTCAGCTCCCAGATCGATTTGACTGCTCCATAGGCTGGTAGTATTCCTGCCCAGGATATAACACTGTTACCCAAGTCCATATGCGTCAATTCACTTTTGTCTTTTACTGAATTATGGTCTCTCCAACCAGCTTCGATCTTTCCAACTGGATTCACAGGTTTCTTAACTGGACCTTCAGATTTTCGAGCTGTTTCCCTTACATTTTGTATCTTACCCAAAGGTAATTCTGCAGTATGTCTTATTGCTGGAACCAGATAACCCAAAAAACAACTGCCGGACCAATTCTCAGGTAACCATTTATATGCCTTTTTCCCACAAATAAAATCATTACTTTGGTACTAATACGTGTTATCCCTGCATGAAACATTTTCCTATCTTTAATAGACAATTGTTTAGTTAAGACTGGATTGTCACGTACTGCATTTAATGTAGTTTTCACTGAACTCAGATATGAATCATAGTATTACAAACAGTACCCCCACTTCTGACTTTAATGTAACATTTATAAGACATTGTTATATTACAATTACTCCAGCCCACCTTGAAATGTTCATAGTCTCTGCATACACAGGTTTCATGGCCAGGTATGTGTTAAAATTTGGATGCCAGTCTATAGACAGTTCATCACGTCTTTTCACTTTCACTCATGTGGTTGAGTGCAGGAAAAAACCACAATAAGAGAAAAATTGTCACACTTATAGTCAACAAATGCACAGCTAACAAAATAATTATGCAATAGTTCTGGGGTTGCTCTGCTTTTCTGTTTGCTTTACTTTTGGCCATTTTGCCCTTGTGTATCAGTCACAAAGTTCTTATCAAGTTGAAAGTTCTTTACCAGTTTACAATGTGTTAAATGAACCCAGGACGTCCTCTCAGCTACTCTGACTGTAGTAGGCGTTGCCAGCAGGACCTGGTACGGACCTTCCCACTTTGGACTCACCCTTTTCGTCACCTTTAACCAGATCCAGGTACATGGTTCCAAAACTGCTTCTACCAGTTTGTTTGCCTTTCATCTGAAAAAGAGTTAAACTGCAAAACAGATTTATTCATTAACAGTTTCTTTATATAATTAGCTAATGAACTGTCAGCCTCCTGCTCTGCAGGCATGAGAGCTTTCCACTGAGGCACATAATATGCTCTCCCAAAAAACATTTTAGAGGGAGTCAAACCCTTTACATTTATTTAATTCTAAGAAATCCATACAAATAGTATGGAACAGGTATAGTGGTATAGGAAAACTTCCTTGCTTGGTTTTAAATGCTCCTTGTGCATGGTGCTTGTTACAAGTATGACAAGCTGCACAAAATTTTTCTGTATAATTTATGTATCCATATGTTTGGAATATTCGATTTACTAACTGTACCATCCCCCCTGTTGAGACATGGCACTGCCCATGGCTCAACAAAGCTGCATATCTAAATAAATTAGACGGCAATATCGTTTTTTTTTCCTTGGAAATGTACAGTTCATTCTCAAAAATTGCATCTCGTTTTACCCATTTTTGTTTTTCTGCTTTTGTAGTAAGCATCTGCATTGTTTTTAACATGTCTAAATCTAAAATCTCAGAGGGTTGTAATTTTTCTTTTTAAAATAAAGTTTCTGAGTCTGAGGCTGCTTGCTTTGCAGCTGCATCAGCTCGTGCATTACCTTTTGAAATCTTATCCTGTTGTTTTGTATGAGCTACACATTTACAAATAGCTACTTTGGTAGGTAACTGAATAGATTCTAATAGTTCTAAAATAAATTGCGCATGATTAATAGGTTTTCCACTGGATGTAATAATTTCTTTATTTTTCCATTGTTATGCAAATACATGTACTGTAGAAAAAGCATACTGACTGTCAGTATATATGTTTACACACTTGTTTTTTGCTAAAGTACATGCTCTTGTCAAAGCTATTAACTCTGCTGCTTGTGCAGATAAGTTGTGTGGTAAGGATTGAGCTTTTAAAATTTCAGTGTCTGTAACTACTGCATACCCCACCAGATTCTTCCCTGTAGGACCCCTTCTGCATGAGCCGTCCACGTAATATGTCACCTCAGCATTATCCGAGGGCATATCTGTAAGATCTTGTCTAGGTAAAGCTAACTGTTCAATTTCCTGCAGGCAGCTGTGTGGTGTGCCCACCGCAGGAGTTGGAAGTAATGTCATACATCGTTCAATTGTCATATGAGGTTGGCTCAGCAGTATAGTTATACATGAAAGATGTCTAGCAGGAGAAAGGTATGCCATTTTCTCTTGCAGTAAAATTATTGCAACTGCATGAGGCACTCTCAATGTGAGAGGGTGGAATAACACCACTGAGGCCGAAGCCTGCACTGCAATTGCTGCTGCAACTACTGCTTGTACACAGTGAGGCAAAGATCGCACCACTGGGTTTAACTGTGATGAATAGTAAGCTATGGGGCATTGCTTATCCCCATGTTGTTGCGTCAATACTGATGTCATGTACCCTTGCTTACAATCTACGGTCTGAAAGAACCGTTTGTGATAATTTGGAAGTCTTAAAACTAATGAAGAAGCTATCAACTGCTTCAACCTGCAGAAAGCCATTTCTGCTTCTGTTGTCCATTGTAAAATATCTTGTACTGCCATTGGTGTCTTATATATCAAATCAGTCAGTGGAGCAGATTCCAAAGCATAATTTGGTACCCAGCTCCAACAAAAATTAGTTGTACCTAAGAAAGACATTATTTCTTTCTTAGTTGTTGGTTTGGGTGCTTGCAAAATTGCTGTTTTTTTTTTTTTTCTTTATCTAGTATTCTACCTTCATTGGATATCACATATCCCAGGTATCTAACCTGTTTTTTCCAAAGTTGTAACTTACTTTTGTTTACTTTGTGTCCTTGTATTGCTAAAAATTTTAATAATGCTACAGTATCCGCCCTGCACTGCTGCTGGGTGGGGGCTGCTAGCAAGATGTCATCTACATAAAGTAGAATTTGACTACCTCCCGGTGGGGTCAATCCTGCCAGGTTGCTAGCCATTTCTTGTGCAAATATTGTTGGGCTATCACAATATCCCTGTGGTAGTCGAGTATATGTATACCTTTTACCCTGAAATGTAAATGCAAACCAATATTGACTATCAGGATGTATAGGTATTGAAAA
Organism: Protopterus annectens; assembly: GCF_019279795.1. Lineage (NCBI taxonomy): Eukaryota > Metazoa > Chordata > Ceratodontiformes > Protopteridae > Protopterus > Protopterus annectens. Next base: position 1,106,180,061 of record NC_056725.1, on the reverse strand, counting down.
GAAAGCATTGCTAATATTTACCACAGAGAAATACTTCTGTTGCGGTTTCAAATCATTCAACAAAGTATGTGGGTCTGGCACCGTAGGTGCTCTAGGTATTACTGCATTATTTACAGCTTGTAAATCTTGTACCATCCGCCATTCCCCGTTTGCTTTTTTAACAGGAAATAGGGGTGTATCACATGGTGAATCAGGAGATTCTACCAGTACTCCTTCTTTGAGTAATACTGTTATTATAGGCTTAATTCCTACTTCTGCATCCTTTCTCAAAAGGTATTGTCTTTTCTGTGGTCTAAAAGCTGACTTTGGGGTAATTGTAACTGGTCCTGCTGTTTGAATAAGCCCTACATCTGACTTGCCTGTTGACCACAGAGTTGTTGGAATTTTACACAAGGCCTTTTCTTTTTCTTTTAATAAAAATGCTAATTAGCTGTCCTCACTAGATTGCAAGTGTACAGCTGTATGTGTCTGTGTCAACCAATTCAGTTTTTGTTTTTGTATCCCTTGTCCTGACAGTTCTAAATCAGTCTGTTTCTCCCATCTTGTTACTTTTTTTCCTAAGTCTGCCCATTTAACACTTTTGTTTTTTGTCAAGCTGACATGTGGCAGTCTATTGGACTTATACAATTTCATGAATTCCTGAGGTAATGAACAGCTTACTACACTGTTTCCCTCAGTATCCCAATATAAAGTTCGTAATATTAATCTGTTAGCAGGATTTTTTAACAATTCTTGCTCATATTCCTTATCAGGTCCTGGTGTGCTACAGTAGTATAGAGTACAATGTAACAAATGCTGCTGATCAGTGTCAAGGGAGGGTACCTTACTGATGGCTACGTTCATCAGTTCTTCGGTTACTGCCCCTGGACCAGTCGTAACTAGGTCCTGGCTGTACCAATAATAGGCTTTGCCCTCCGATCGCACCACAAAAGCATCCATTTGTCTTTGTGCCTCCATACCCTGCATGGTAGGAACTACTGCTATGCCAAAAATCTGCATGAGGTCTCTTCCCAGTAGGTTTACTGGACATTTTGCAGAAACTACAATTTTACTTTTTTGGGTCATACCTGAAACAGGATCAGTTATTGCTATATCATGGGAAAGTGGTTCCCTATATAGCTGCCCATTTGCTGCTTTTACTAATATAGTCAGGTGATTCAGAGTGTTCTGGCAACTTTGAAGGGTGTATCAAAGTTCATGACGCTCCTGAATCACACAAGAATTTCACTTCCCTTCCTTCCACTAGAAGTGTAACTTCCGGTTTTGTGTCTGCTAAATAGAGCTCCAAGCTCAACAATGCTAAGTCTAAAATTTCACTTTTTTCATCCTCTACATCTGTTTGTACTTCCTCTATTCCCTCTACTACATTTACATTTTCTTTTTGTTTATTAACCTTTCCTGATGATTTTTGATTGTTATCACTATCATATAGTCAGTCCTCATCTCCTTTATCTTCTGTCATTGCTTTCTTATTTTGTTTACAGTCCCTAGCTAGATTCCCTTTTTACCTGACTGTAATACAAATACTTCAGCTCCGTCTTCAGCAGTGAAGACTTGTGCCTTTTTTTCTTTTTACTATTAAAGTGTCTTTCAGCATGCCTAGCATACTCAAGTAAGGCTTGTAGCCTGCTTGTTCAGTGATCTATCATATGCCTTGTAATAAAGCTACTGATAGGGGCAATGCAACCTTTCAAAAATGCATTTTTTAATTGTTGTTCATATGGGGAATCATGTGTTTGGTTCTCAGGAACCAACATACCGCTATGATTATTAAAGCATTCTAATAATCTAGCATAATATCCATCTATTGTCTCATTTTCCTGTTGTATGCATTGATTAATGCAAGTTCAGTCTGTTCTAAGTTTCCATTTCATAGAGATTCTGTCTGTCAGACCTTTCACTCTGTTGTCTAAAAATGTTTTTGAATTTTTAAGCTTCTATTTTTCTACGATTTGCTTCCTCAATCCACCTGTGTGCTTGAGGTATGCCTAGTTGGTGCTGCTTTTTTTCCTGACCTCCTGCATCAGATTTAAGCTGTTTAAGGAGTTTAACTAGTGTAAGTTTATCTAGTTTACCATCAAATTCATATTTGTTAACACATTTTGTATAATACCTAACATATCAGCATGCTGCAATTGCATGTATTTTGTATCTTTGGTTAGGGGCGGATCTTGCAAGGTTTTAGTGCACTGATTTCCCATGTCTTAAAAAAGACTGTTACGTAACCCTTTTCTTACCACGTGGTATCTTCTTCCCTCTGTTCAGTCCTGTCTAGAATGACTGTCTACTTTATTCTGTTTTCCTGATCTATGACCAAATATACAGTACTGCAATTCGTTCCTGATCTGCTAAAACAAATCTTAGTAACAATATACTGTAACCTGGTCCCTGATCTAAAACAAAAGTAAAGAGGGAAATTCTTCCTACCTGAGTCTCCTGGTGATGAAAGTGTTCAAATTCCGCTCTTCGGCCACAGATCAGAAAGTGGACAGCCTCTTTACACACAACAATTCAGTCGGAGGTCTTTTCACTCAAGAAGAACCATTTTGGCAACTTCTCCTGCGCAGATTTATTACCACCCATACACTCTGACCTGTAGCTTACCAAGGGAATTCCGTCACGAAAGGACCAAACTGTCAAATAAATTATCAAAGAATCAGACTGTAAAATCATTAGACTTTTTAAAATGACAGTCACCAACACAGGAGATTCAGATACAAGAAACTGTACTAGTGTACACCAGGAGGCAGAAAACCATACAGTACAAGTATAGAATTATGTCTAATTACATTCAGGAAGTGTTCAATATTTTATAGCATTTACAATTAGCTTTGCCCACCTTACTGACGTGGTCAGTCACAGGGCACCTACATCACTATAGTCCACAATATTCTATTCATAAGAAAGTGCTGAGGTTATACTTTTTAAAAGTTTTCCCATGAGAATAATACAGCCTTGCAAGGCACCTGGTCAGTTATAATGTCTTTCTGTAAATGTTGCTCTTTCAAGGTTTCAGTCCTGCTCGAATACAATAGTCAGTTTGGTTCTTAATACGCTTCTTTGTTCTCCTTGCAACAATAATTTTAGCAGCTGTGCTTTATCTTTGATAAGATTCACAAGGCCAACCATCCCAGTGGAAGGAAGAAAGATTTCAATGCTTAATGCATTCATTTTTTCCCTAACCCAGCAGATAATTAGTAAAAGACATAAGCTTGCTGAGCTGGCTACTGCCAGGGTCAGAGTTCAATCACACTGCAGCTCCAAAGCTTCAAGCAATTACATGTAAGATCATTCTTACTGCCATATTGTAAAATAGAATAAAATGCATTACATACTATTTGCTTTTAAACTAGCACTTTATATATGTTTAAGTGCATATTTTTCTAACAGAAAAGTTCTTAACTTCTTGGCTTCCTGAGATATGACAGCTTACTGAAGCTCTTTCATATGGGATATAGAGTGCCCACAGGTCCTTGACTTCTTCAAAAAAGGTAAAACTAATTCTACAAAATCTGTTATAGTGAAATTCCTATTATCACATGATAAGGAAATAGTGCTAAAGACTGCATGGGCTAAATCTCCTATTAAATATAAAGACAATGTCAGACGCTTTGATAATGAGTACTCATCTTCTGTAATAACCAAAAGAAAACTTTTTTTCCTGCCAATGCTTAAATAACTTAAAAAAGCCCAAATAAAGATTAATCTATTATTTCCAGCCAGATTAAAAATCTTTCTTCAAGATGGTCAAAAAATATTTGATGACCTAGAAATTGCCATCACTTTTATTAAGACAAGAAAGCTGCTTGATAAGCTAGAAGAAATGGATTGGGCAAATGCCAGTCTTAAAAGAAATGCAGGCAATAGTTCCTGGAAGACTTCTGAACATAAAAAGAAACCCAAGAGTAAGTGAATATTAAAAAAATCTACACTGGCTTTCTTTTATTCAAGATTTATTACATAACCCAGACGTTGGGCAAATTAAAATGGTTCAACAGGTGAGTTTTTGTTGTTTAAATTTTTTTTTTCAATGATATATAGCTGTTTCAATGACATTTTTATAGTATATTATTAGTAAATCTAGTTTACTTTGTTATATGCGGCTTGATAATTATAGCAAGTGAATGCTACTTATTTCATCTATTATTCTCTTGTTTTAATTGCTGATCATTGCTATTGATGTTCCATATAATTGGGGAATGGTATCTGTGGTGTCTTGGTGGCTGAAAACAAGTACAGAGAGTTAAAGATGGTAAAATATGAGTCTTTGGTACTGTTGAAATAGTTTTATTTTATTTTTTGTTACCTTCTCTGTATTCAAAGGGAGACTTTTGATAGATATTGTTGCTGTGTTGTTACTTTGATAAATATATTTTTGTCCTGGTAAAAGAGCTCATTGGTGGTAGTGGTGATGGACATTGGAGGTGCTTTTGGCAGACTGATGTGACTTAGGTTTGAGCTTGGGTGTTTGACAAAAGCAGGGACTGTTTAAATGTGTTGAATGGATGGTTTCTGTGAAGTTACTGGTGGTGGGATTCCTTGATTATCTGGATATAGGCTAGTTTTGAATTTGTTGGTATTTGCTGCAGAGAAATTGGTGGTTTGTTGTTGGTTGATGCATCGGTGGTGGTCTAGTGGTTTGCTGGGTTTAAGAGATAGAGTTTGTGATATTTATTGTATTGAATGTGGATCCCTTTTTTTTCTGTCTGTCTCTTTCTCTTTTTTTTTTGTTTTGTTTTGTCCTGGAGTTGCCGCGAGGTAATCTGCTGCTTTGACAGTAAAAAGTTGCTTACAGTTTCCCTCCTGAGCCTCGCAGATATGATTTGAAGTGCTGACATGAGATGCGGTAGACATGAAGATAGAAAAAAGTGTTGTTCCCATGGAGATGTATACCTTACAAACTCTGAGCTGAGGAACTCTGCAACATAGAATAAAAGCCAAATTAGCCAGTCTCTAGTGCCATCTAGAGGAGAAAAGAGAGAAATGCAGTTAAGTGATCTGCTTAACATGACTGTACCCTTAAAATATTTATTGACTTTACAAGACATATCTGTTCTTTTTTTTGTTGGCAAGGTCAGACCAAATTAGATAACCTCTATTTGTGTTTTTGTTATGCCAGTATCACTAGTGATCTTGGTTTGAGAACAAATTGGTGATGCTGGAAAGGATCAGTTGAAAAAAGGACATGTCAGTATATGTGCAAAACTTCACCATGAAAGCCCAGTTAATTGTTTAGACATCTATTCATACAGTTAGTATGATGTAGTTATGACAGCACTATACACACACACATATGCCCACACACACATGCACACATACACACAACTCACACACACACATACATACACACACACTTACACATACACACACACTGTAGACTGGAACATGAGTAAAAAAGGTGAGCTGATCAGTACAATTTTCCACTTAATTTTAAATAAATACACAAATAAAAAGGAAGGAAAACAATAATAAAAATAAATATTGTGAGGCTGAAGCATTGTGCAGCTGACATATAACTTACCTTCATATTACACATTTGCAAGAACTGAAAAAACTATCAAAGAGATGTAGGGTTGTGATCTTTTGATCTGTGAAAATGCCACTGTGATGACAGTATTTGTCATAAAAGACACATATGTCTGGATGCATTTATAACAACTGCAGAATTTGCTTATATGGTGGTGTTTGGATGTTGATGTCAGGACATATAGTAATATATTGAAATTCAGCAATTCATCTTGTATTAAAGCCACATGCTTAGGTGTATGACCTGTCTTCATGAAGTAAAGAAAACAAACAAATAAATGAGTCCTTCCTCAATTATACTCCTTGCATTACATAGAAAGTCTGACAGACACACTCACTCTTAATTACCATTGTATAACATGACATCACTGCACCTGTCAAACTATATATAATATCAAGGTGGTAATTCAGGCATTCAGTTCAATCAACTTTTGCTGATTCTCCAGCTGAAGGCATTTAGCAATAAGTAGTCTTTAAAATACAATAAACCATTTTGTACTCCTCTGATCAGTTTTGGTACATTACTTTTTGAGCTTGATAGCCCCTGGAATCTTGGACCTTATTGAGATATTCATGTCTTCAGCAAACAAGAAATGTAGTATTGGCAACAAAATGATGAGGATGGTGACATGTATTTTGCAAATTATTTATACAGGGAGAATTAATTGATGTGCTCATGTTGAGAAGGTATAGCAACTGTGTCACTTTGTGATCATGCAGTATTGGGGAGCATTGTTTTATTTAGTACTCTGTAAATAGATGTGGTGTGTTCTAACATAGATGGGTATCCAGTTTGGAGACTGTAGGACAGGGAGAGATAAATTCATCACTGGGTGTATATATATTGCAATTTTATTGCATTGTCAGTGGAAGCAAAATATTCTGGAAGCACCTTGATGATGGTTTACTGTAGGTTGGATACATATATACTACGTTCTAGCTATCTCAAAAACAGAATTTTATTAAAGGAATCCATGATTTTGTTATGACCTTTGTTTTATATTTATGACATGTGGTTGGTCCTTATGGTATTATAAACTCAATCTGACTTACATAAAGTGGAATTTTCACATTACATTTCATTATATATATATATATATAAAACATATGATGACTTGATACAATATTAATGATATATTATTTCATAAAATCAAAATGAGACAGTTACATTTGATACATTTTAGCATGTTTCTTGAATGATTATATACAAATGTATTAGATGTGTTTTATTTATAATCTTTCTGTTTAGTCACGTATACTGCCTAATAATGCAAAAGTATGCAACAACAGATATATTTTGGCGGGGATGAGAAGAGTGTTGTTACTAGATAGATGGTCAATTTGAGTGATAGATGTCACTCAAATTAGGAGTTTTTAACTCCGGGGGTGTTAGAGAGTGTTTATGCTATTAGTATATGTTGTAAATTTCTGTTAATAGCTGTCATGATGTTCACTAAGTTTTATAAAGTTGAACTTGATATAAACATATCTTATTGGGAAAATGTTTTATATGGTTCTTAAGTAACTTGTAATCGTATTCCTTATAGTCAATTTCACTCTGTTCTAAAACATGAAAAAATGGAAAAATTAGTCAAGTAATATTCATAGATATAAACATTTTATGGCATCTTTAAATTGTATATCATTAAACATTAATGGATTAAATAATCCTAACAAGAGAAGATTTTTGAATAAATATCTTAAAAAACATAACTCTCAGCTAATATTTCTCCAAGAAACCCATCTATTAACTGAAGATATTACAAAATTGGATACCAAATCTTATAGACTTTTGATTAGCTCTGAGCATACACAAAAATAGAGGACTGGTTATACTATGGAAACATACATTACCTATGCCTAAAATAATTGATACATATAAAAATAATAAAGGGATATCATCTTCAGTTGATATAGAATTTAATAACAAAATTTTGACTTTAATAAATATATATTGGATTCCTGGCATTGGACTAAAAACAATAAAACAATATATAGATCATATAGTACAGTTTTCTAAGGGTAATATTAATCTTGCTGGAGATTTTAATTGTATTTCAGATATAAAATATTCTAGTACTAATAGCAAAAGGAAAATTCCAGCAATGGCTAAATTATTAAATGGATTCTCAGACTCATACATGCTGAAGGATATTAATAATTTTTCAGATGCTAAATCATTGTTTTATACATTCTATTCACATAAACATAATTCATATTCAATAATAGATATGGTTTTAATTTCTAATAGCCTGATGCTCTATTAAACTCAAAAGTGATTTCTTGACCTCTTTCAGATCGTAATTCCATAACATTTGATCTTATAGTATATTCCACCTTTAATGTTCAAATTAAGAAGATACCTGTGTATATAACTAAACTAAAAGACTTCACTAATTTTATCTCTATAGAAGTACAAAATTTTATTGAACTTGTTAACACACAGGAAACTTCTGAAATATATATATGGGATGCTCTAAAAGCATACCTATATGGTAAAATTATTGATTGGTATAAAAAAAATAAACTCATGGGATAAAGAACTCCAAGATATACAATCAAAGCTAGATAGTTTAAGACTTGATGTTTCAAGAAACATAGATAAGAAAGCTAGAATAAATTAAATAAATATGTTGAACCATAAATATTTAGAAATATTAAATCATAAAACCATGATTCATTTAGAGAAGTATAAACGTGTAACATTTTCTATAAATCCTAGATATATGAATATTCTAGGTAACAAAACTAAAAGGTTAAATACGTTTAATCAAACTAATGAAATATATTCTCCAACAAAAAGAAAAATGGTTTCAGGTTTATATAATATATTAAATGAGTTTAGAGAATTTTTCTTAAAAATAAATCAGTCTAATACTATAATTAATGGTACAAGGGATATTCAATCATTTATCAATAATAACTTGAATAGATTATCAGAAACAAAAATAAAACTAATAGATAAACAAATATCTTTTAAAGATATACAAGATCAAATTACTAAACTTAAAGAAAATAAAGCTCCTGGTAATGATGGCATCATTTCTGAAATCTACAAAATTTTACCTACCAAAGCTTTTACTTTGTTACACACAGTATTCAATATAGCCCAAAATAAAAAAAAATATTATACCCCCCTTCTTGGAAGTATACATTTATTTCTCCTATAATAAAGCATGATAAAAACCCTACAAAATGTTCTTCATATAGGCCCATTTTGTTGTTAAATATGGATTATAAAATGTTTATGTCTATTTATGCTGATAGACTTAACCTTTTTTTACCTTCCCTGGTACACATGGGCCAAACAGACTTTATAATCAATAGAACTTCCATGAATAACATCAAAAGAACAATAACTTTAATTGAATCAGTGAAAGTCTTAAGGAAGAATTTACTCCAGTCAGTTTAGATTTCAACTGTGTTTTTGACTCAATTCATTTGGAATAATAGTTTTATTAATCTTATCACTCAATTATATAATGGAAGTAAAGCCTATATAAAATTGGTACAAACAGGGACGTCGGGGGGCATACGCACTGTACTGATTTCAGTACAACTTATGTAGAAGGGGGGATAGTGTTTTAAATTTTTTTTTCACGCTTTACTGCACGATGATGTCAGCGCGCTTTAGGCAGCCAGTCGGAATGGAGCTCACCACACATGTGCGCTTTAGGCAGCCAGTCGGAATGGAGCTCCAAATGCTTTCCGAGCGGGAGGAGGATTCGTTATGTTGGTCCGAGTGGGAGGAGGATTCCCGAGCTGGTTGGTCCAAGCGGGAGGAGGATTCCTGAGCTGGTTTCACTTCATGGAGGGTTGGTGAGTAATATGAAGTGTGTGTGTGTGTGTGTGTGTGTGTGAGCCTCAAGGGCCACATCTCTCTCTATGGCTATAACCTGTTTACTCTATCCCATTCAGTCATGATATACATTTTGACTACTGTGACCACAGCAGACTAAATACTGATAACTAAATTTGCGTAGTAAAACAGTGAACTATAAGTGAGCTGCTAACCCATGAATTAACCAACTAACAATTTCTGAGAGGAGAGAATTCTAAAATATAGCTTTAATTGCATACTGTACCTAGTAACATTGTTAACTTACCACCAAGCTCTATAGTTCTCTCAGAGAGCCTGTTCAGCCCCTGTGACTTTTCCAGCAATATCCTACAACTAACCTAGCAATAACCAATAATCCCTCTGCCATTAGTACTATCATTTCCATAAACATTTGTTTTATTTCCATAGTCCTCCTGGCATTTAGCCAGTGTGATTGGATTTAATAATTTAATTTCATATCAGTCGTATCTTTCCTCACCGTGCAATGCTCAAATATGACCCATAGCAGTCTGCTCCTTTGCTTTTTTGAAGCTACAGGTATCGTAAACCATAGCATTCTGTAATCTTGTGAAATAGTTTCTTGTAGAGAGATTTTTCCTAACATCTGACCCTTTCTGGAGTTACATGATGCCCCTGAGATTGCATACATAACTTCATCCACTCCTTCTAGTACTAAAAAAAAGTTTCAGGCAGAACCAAAAAGCGTTTATTTATTCACTTACTTACACACACACACACACGCGTGCGCACAGACATACACACACATGCGCACACATACACACACACACACACACACACACACACACACACACACACACACACACACACACATTTATTTTTTTAGATATAGAGACCATAGAGAATGCTATAATTATCTGCACAGAATGCATGGAATTTGATGATAGAGACCACAGCACAGACTACACTGGAAGTTGCTCACACAGGGAAGAAAAAAATATATGCCATTGCACAACCATGAGTTCATGCTTATTTTGAAGAATCCCAGTTTCATTCACAGCAGTTCAATGAGGGTGTATGACTGTCTCCTGTAAACTGATTAGTCTGTCTGAGACCAGCATGTTTCATATCTGTGCATTGCTAAGCAAATGGAATGAAAGCAAATCACATTAAGTGAAACAAAACAATATGAATTGTTCTATTGTGTTTTGTGTCTGAGTAACCTGGTAATTATATACCTTTATTTACTTAACTGTTATCTTGTTTTACAGAGCATACCTTTTTATATTAATAACAAAAATGTTATTTAGGAAAATAGGGTCTTGTGGTTTCTGAGTACATAAAATACCTTATTAAGAACCAGATATTTTCTTTTGACAGAATTAAAGACTCAAGTCATTCAAATGAATGGAACTGAAGTATTACAGAGTTAATGCCATTCACAAGTATACTATGGACCGAAAGTCAGAGTATACTCAGAACAATATGCTATAAAAATTTTAAGAAAGACATTCCATGATGAAAAGTCTAATACCTCATTGTGAACCATCATCAGGTTTCATCTTGAATAATGTTTGCACAAGAGTGTCTACAGATGCATGAGCATACATTTTATCTTTCTGAACACTTGCTGGGCATGTTTCATTCTTGCAATTCATCACGGAGTCATATGACTACCGCTTGACCTCTGCATTTTATTGTTGGGCTCATATGTTTCATTGCTGGGCTGTCTGATAACACAGCAGTCATTCTAACTACAATATAGTAAATTAGTAAATCACAGCCTCTGGAAGAGAGATTGAATGAATATATATATATGTGTGTGTGTGTGTGTATATATATATATGTGTGTGTGTGTATATATATATATATATATGTGTATGTGTGTGTGTGTGTAAATGCCCCAGGTGGGATGTACTGGTGTGATTACTCATGGTGGTGTGGTAGGGAATACCTCAGGCTTGAACCCTGTTCCTTGTATGCAGGTGTTAAAGACCTGAATTCCCTACCCACCACCATTTGTAAAAAAATTGCAGATTTTTGCCTCATATTTGATCTGATCAATATCTGTATGTATATCTGTTTTTTAAATATTGCAATGCTTGAAATTTGATGGTGCAGTGGTAGCAACGTAGCATTGATGCCTCACAGCTGTAGGTTCTTGGGTTTGGTTCTTGGCTGGGGTGCCTTCTTTGTGTGGGGGGGGGGCATCTGTATCTTCTCCCTGTGTTTGTGTGGGTTTGCTTTTGTGTCCTCCCATGTTACAAAGACATGTCTGCATTATTTTTTCCTGGGCCTCTGCTGAGAATTGTGTTTTTTTTTTGTTCCAAGTCAGACTGTCCTGATTAACAAATTGACAGGCATTTAAATTTCAGACTTCAGGTTTCTGAATGTTTACTTCCTTACATATTTGATGGTGCAGTGGCAGTATTGTTGCCTCACAGCTGTAGGTTTTCTGGTTTGATTCTTGGCTGGGGTGCCTTCTGTGTGGAGTCTGCATCTTATCCCTGTGTTTGTAACATAGTAAAACAACTTTTTATTCTAGCAATAAATATATACTAACACAACCTTTTTTATAGCATTTTTTTTAAGTTTATGACTATTTGAAATTTGTCCTTATTTTTGGGACTTTAATACCCTGTTATTGGCTTTGTCCAGGCTTTTTGTGCTAAGGTTGACAGCTATGGCAAGAACTGAATTCACTGAATATGTTTGAGGGCTGTATTCCCTCATTACTGGGTTTGTCCAGGTGTTTTGTGCTAAGAGGTTGACAGCTATGGTGAGAACTGAATTCATTAAATGATAGCCATTTAAGTTTCAGTCTTCCTCTCTTTCACAAAGCAGGTGATATGGCATAGTGGTATGTTGTTCTGACTATTTTGCACAGTGACCTTGGCAGTAAAATGTATGATGGTAACACAGCATTTTATTCTAGCAGCTTTCCAAGATTATACAAGCAATGTTTAATATGTTCCTGTTTTTTGCCCTTTTGACCCACCCCAATAAATTTGGCTTTTTCCAGACTTCTTGTGCTGCGAAGTCGAGATGTAGTTGAGTATTGCGTAGATTTTACAAGGAACTGAGAGCTGCAGGGGAAGAGAAGTTTAGTGCTGATTATGCTGTCGGCTCACATTGCTAGTAGCAGAAAATGTTGTGTACTTGCTTTTAATGCAGAAGGTTGTTGGTTCTACTCCCATAAGGGGTGAATGCTGCTGTACTGAAAGTTAAGACACTAACTATGAGCCTGTTATCAGTTTGCCATCCATTTCCTATTGCAATATTGCTAGCTTATTATTAATGTAATTTAGGCAATTTATTCCTCAGGGGCATCGGACACTATTTTTCGGTGAAGTCATGAAATATAAAGGTGATTGCTAGCAGCAACCTCTTCATTAGTTAGATTTATTTAACATGGAATTATTTAGATGACTTTCTTTGCTACTTCAGAGATTGTGCATATTATTTACTGATAATGGTGGACTGTAGAAGTTTGACTAGTCTTTTATGATGGAAATGTTCTGAATTGGGCAGTTTTGTTTCATTGTTTACTGGAAAAATGTTCAAAGCAATAGGAAGGTGTATCAAAGAGCACATGTATGTTTCATATGCAAGGGGCCTATGATTTAAAAGCAGCCCAGAATTAATTTTTATCTGCCACGGGTAAAATGTATTTTTCTTTGAATGTGGGTTTTAATGTTGTTTCAATGAATGTTGAGTTTCAAGGGCAGAGAAATTTTAATGCCACGTTTGTTTAGCAGATGTCTTAGTGTTTGTGCTGTAAAATGCAAAATAAAACTTTCAAATGAAGTTCAAATCATCATAGAAGTAAATCAGTATGCACATTAGTGTTTATGGTAAATGGAGTGAAATAGCAAAGTAATGGATCATTGGAATGGCTGCAGGGGGAGGCTCCATTCGACCATGGTTTTATGAGGGGGGAGGGTGGCGAACTTAGACAGCCCCAGCTGAACTATACCTCCCAACTGTCCAGATTTTCAAAGAATTAATAGATTTCTTGCTTCTTATTTTTGGTTTGTTCCTCAATTTGTGGTTTTCTGGCAAATGATTTAGGAATTAAGTCACTAAATAATGACACACTAGTTTCAGACTTTATAACCTTCAGAAAAATGCATGCTAAAATAAGACCTGTTCTATCAACTGTCCCAGTTTATACAAGAGCAATTTTTAGTACTGTTTATATGTTCCCTCAATATATTTGGCCTTGTCCAGATTTATTGCATTAACAGGTTGAGAGGTACATGCAAATTGCTTTATAGAATTAGGCATAGCCAAACCTCAACTGTCCCTGATTTTGGCTCAAAATGTTGCTCTTCCCTAATGATCCCTCCACAAAATATCAATTTTGGAAGAAAACATAGAGGGTTTACTTTACTTTTATAAATAACTGTAATGATCAGAGTTATACATTACTTTTATTTCAGAAATGCATGTAGATTCTCTAATTTTGTCAGCTGCTCTAAGTTAACTGTGCTCATATTAAAATGGTGTCCCTCCTTTGACAGGTTCCCAGCTGTATTGTCTGGCAATTTTATATTTTGCATCACATTTTGGTCCATTTTTCATAAAATTGCAGTTTTCTGGCAAATTAGTGGCAAATTGTTAAAGACTGAAGTTAGAAAATAATGCAGACATTTCAGTTTCAGATTTCATACCTTTCAGAAAATTCGTACTGATGCAAGACCTACTACTATTCTATTATCTTTCTAAGTTTATAAGAGCAATATTTTAAAAAAAATGTCCTTATTTTTGGGCCTTTGCCTCAGTTTTATTTATGAGTTTGTTGCTGTAAGATGTTGAGAGGTTGTGTGTGTGTGTGTGTGTGTGTGTGTGTGTGTGTGTGTGGTAGGTAGCATACCTCTCAACTGTCCAAATTTTGCAGAATGTCCAAATTTTTGCCCCATATTTTTTGTCTGTTCCTCATAAATTTTGTGATTTTCTAGAAAATCATTGAAGGCTGAAATTGCTAAATAATGACAGACATTTGAGCTTCAGACTTCATGTCCTTTAGAAAAATTCATACTGGCACAAATCCTGTTATTCTAGCAACTTTCTAAGTTCACGAGAACATTATTTAATATCTGTCCCTGTTTATTTTAGGCTTTGTCCATATTTCTTGCACTAAGAGGTAGGTAGAGGTGTGTGTGTGAATGAAATATCCTAGTTAGTGGTAGCAGGTGGTTAGTAATTTACTCAAGCTCAAAACCTGTACCTTAGTTACAGAAAACAAAAGCATAAAGTCTCTACCCCAACTACCATGCTGCATTTTTCAAAGAACTGATCTTTCAGGTTAATTTTCAATTCAAGGAACCAAGTTTGAGTGAATTTATATTATATTACTGAAGAGGCATTACAGCGAATGCCTCTTCATCGACACTAAAAGAGCGAACCGTGAATTACGAGAATGGCCGTAGCTTGGCTGGGGAGGGGGGTAGCAGTTTGAGAGCTGTCAGTACAAATTTGAAAATCCTAGCTACACCCCTGGGTACAAATGTATCCCACAACTTACCTATTGCAAAAGGAACCAGGCAAGGTTGCCCTTTATCTCCTCTCTTGTTCACATTAATTATGGAACATTAGGCAAACTTAATAAGAGATAATAGTAGTATACAATGTTATAGACTAAGCTCCAATGAAACATCAAACATTCAAATGTTTGCTGATGATGTATTAATTACCCTTGGTGGTACTAATCCTACCTTACAAGAATTTTTCAAAATATGGATATATTTCAAAAAAACTCTGGTCTTACTTTTAATAACAGTAAAACTCAAATCCTTCTAATTGGTTCAAAAA
This sequence comes from Protopterus annectens, assembly GCF_019279795.1. Classification (NCBI taxonomy): domain Eukaryota; kingdom Metazoa; phylum Chordata; order Ceratodontiformes; family Protopteridae; genus Protopterus; species Protopterus annectens. The sequence goes on along the minus strand of NC_056725.1, from coordinate 1,106,164,922 downwards.
GTTACAATGTATAAGATGAGTATAAAAATATATACCTCAATCTCAACAAATAACATATTTAGGTATAACTATAACTACTAATATTAAAGACATTTTACAAATAAATTATAATAAAAGTATATCAACTATAGAGAGTTTAATAAGTAAATGGAACAAAACTCTATTCACAATGGATAAGAAACTTTCCATTATAAAGATGATATTGCTTCCAAAACTCTTGAATAAAATACAATTTATATCTATTCCCCCTGCAAACTTTTTAATAAGAAAAGAAATAACACACTGATTAAAACATTCTTATGGCATCCAATAAAACCTAGAATTGCATTATCTTATCATATGTATAATTGGGAAAATGGAGGCATATCTTTACCAAATCTAGAAATTTACTCAATCTCATCATTAATTAAGACAATTGTATATCTTATAGATGGAGAGTATTTAACAAAATGGAAAGAGATTATATTAAATTTATCTCACAATACTAAAAATAAAGTTAATACTCATCTATCAAAACTAGTAAATAATTCATTTATATGGAGTTTAAAGATTACCTTTCCAATTATTCCACTTAGACGTTTAAATCTACTTATGTAGTTTTAATCCTAAAGGTCTTTAAGAACTATATATTTAGGTTTAGAATGTTTGAGAATTGGTTGTTTCTCAACTTCCCTATTGCCTACACACAAGGGATTTTTTTCTCAACAGATTATTCTAAAATGTCACTATTCAAACAAAAACATTTATTTTTTTTTCATCAAATGATAAATAAACATTAGTTAAAATCTACTAATACTCTTATAGAAGAATATAATTTTGATAGTTTACTTTGGTTAGATTTGCAAGAATTTAGAAACTAGATTCTAGATAAGCTAGATTTAATTCCCTCAATTGCAAAGAATTCAATACCCAAACTTATTCAATATTTTATTTTTATCTACCCAGCATAATCTAGCAGTTAAAATAGTATATCATATATTTATAGAGCAATTAAACAAGATCTAGATGTATATTCAGATAACTATTGGAATTTATTTTCTGTAATCAATAATTGTATTCCTTCAAAGAAAGACACATTTAATTTCCTTCAGTCAGCCAGAAAAACTACTTCCTCTCTTAAATGGAGAATCTTCACATGGAGATTTTTACATAAATCCTTTCTCACTCCATAAAAAATGAGTAAGATAACTAAAGAAGATATTGTTTGCTGGAGATGTAATATAGAAATTAAATTTGATTGGAGTCATATATTTTATGATTTTTTATTATTAAAGAAATTTTGTGAAGAAGTTAATATATTTTTACAGGCAATAGTTACAGATAATGTTTTGCTCACCAAATCATTTATATTATTCAACACACCAGGTCCAGACTGTATAAAAAAGGAAATATTCTTTGCTCTGGTCTATATTGTCCACTGCCAGGAAAATAATTAAAAAAAAACTGGAAGTCTTCATTTATTCCTTCACTTAAAGAATTTAAAGGTCTTCTCTTCGAAATATCTAAGTTAGAAATGTTGACTATTAAATCCAAATCTATGAGGAATACAAATTTATATTACCAATGGAAAAACATACATGAATTATTAGTGAAAGAACTAGATTAATGATCAATGCAGTTATCTTCCTTTTCTTCTTCTTTTTTTTTTCTTTACCTCCTCTATCTTTTCTCTTATCATTCTTCTACAAAAATATTAATTTAACTGATTATGTTGTTTGATATACAGTGAACATCATTGTATATAGTTCTTTGTTGTTATAATTATTATATAAATGTTTTCTATTTTTAAATATTTTACTCCATAAAAAATTGTTCAATCTTTTTCAAAATGTTTGTTCATTACAATAATGTTTTCAATAAAGCAGTTTAAAAAAAAGAATGTGCATCAGAGAAATTGCATCTAAGTGCTAAGTGTTTAAGGGAAAGCAAATTCTATATTTTCTTTAAACTGTTAAATGCTTCCTGTTTGGACTTACTCTTGAGCTTCCTGGACTCTTATGTTTTTGTGAAAAGTTGTTATGAAGGTGTCCCTTAATAAATGATTTATCTTACAGCATAGATTCTAAGTAAGTGTCTCATTGTTTATGTACTGTTTTAATTCTAAGAAATTCTATATTATTTCCATTTGCAATGCATGTCTTTGAAATACTGTATTTGTTTAGTTTGCAATAAGTATTTGCTTCTTGAGAATTTACTCCCAGAATCCAAAAATGGTCCAATGGGATCAATACTCTACCATTAACAAACACAAATTAATTAATTCCACTTTTAAGCTTGAGATTAATATGTTTCCCTTGTTGATATTATGTAACTAGTTTAGATTATAATTAGACAGTATTGCCTACTGTCATTTTGTAATTTATAAGTTCATGGATTCAATCACTCTGCATACTATTACATACCTACCCAATATCTCATATTCAAAAGCTCCCTCCAAGCTCAAGATTGGCAACACAAGATAGACTGGGGAGAATTTGAGGCTGTTCATTCAGTTATCTAGGTTTACCTTAAAGGTAATAAGAATGCTACTTCTTTTGACATGCACTGGAAGTTAGTTCCACTGGTGGGGGATATGTTGGCATATGAATCTACCATGCCAAAATTAATTATTTTTCTCTTGATGAAGGATCAGTTCCTTTAACCAGGAATTTGAGGAACCATTTGTTCAGTGCAGAGATATAGGTTGTCAAATGAGGTCAGATCTTTCATGGCTTGAAAAGACAGGCAGAAAACCCCATGGAGGAGTCTGTACAAAACTCAGCACAAACAGAGGACTTTCATTCTATCCTGTTAACTAAGATTTTTAAGGCTACTAATTTTTTAGTTTGGAATCTCTGGCATCTCTCATATTGTATATGTTTAGGCAAACACGTGACTAAAAGGTCATTGTATTCAAAATTGCATCTAATGAGATATGAGAAAAGAGCAACCAAGACTTCTTCAGATCTAGAGAAGGCACAATTAGAAATTAGATAAGCTTGACAGAAGTCTTTCTGAATTACTTTGGTAAAGTGATGGGTAAAATATAAGGAATTATCAGCAATAATGTTTAGAGTCCTTGCAACAGTGTCTAACTGGAGAGTTGTATCTCTGATATGGAAAGGGAAATGTTCTGTTTACCGTTAACTATACTACAGTTTTTCATGTTTAGACTGAAACAGTTGCTCTTTTACCACTAGATAACATATCATAACCTATGTTGCTACACTTGTGAGTCAATAGAAGACAGAATAACAACCTGGTTTAGTCGTCTGCAAACTTAGATAACCACATGCTAAAAGGAATGTTGACCTGAAGTTGTGAGAAAACAATGTGAGGGCCCAACACTTACCCTATGTGGTATGCCATTGCTCTATCAGATAATCAGTTAGCACTCCTCTACATATGATATATATTCAAATTTACAAGTGTATCAATAATGCCTATATTGAAAATAGTGTCAAAGGGCTTGACCAGGTCCACATATGTTATGTGTACTGCGTAACCACTATCACTGCTTCAGTGACATTTTCACATAAATTACTGAGGTTAAAGAGGAAGGACCTTCTTTTGCCCAGTCTGAATTGATGAAGGTCCAGGGCTAAGAGATCTTCAGTATCCAGATTAATGAGCTTTTCATTCCTTTTCCTTAGTCTATCAGCACACATCACATCTTACTACCAGCAATGCACCTATGACACCACGTAACTTTTCCTAACCTCATCAGCAAGAACTCAGCTTCCTCTTTCTGCATTGTTCCTAAATTGTACATTAATACATGCATTCAACTCTTCAAGCACTCATACTTTCAAATAAATCCCATAGCTACAGTACGTAATAAACATAAAACAAGACAGATAATCAAATTCAGATGTTTATAACCACTTCACTGTATGCATCTATCATTAAAGCGTAGTGGTGCTATCATCCCCATCCAGGGCTAACTCATCCAAGCCCACTCAGAAATAGGATCTGCCCCCCAAGTGCATCTCCTACATCACCACGTATAACAAACCTCCAAGGAATACAACTATTTCACATCTACATCATAAGTATAAGGAACAGACACCATGGTATTACACTCCCCTAATATTTTAGTAATTACAGAGACATAGTGAAAAAAATTATGTAAAAGATAACATAACCTATAGTCCATGACTACAATGTCCATTGACTAGACATTACAGAACAAAAAGGCAGGGGGTTGCTAAAAGTTATAAAAATCCCCTTGCATAATCTTTCCTCCACATTTTCATAATACTTATCTCATTACTAAAATTTAAAAACTACAAATCCCTAGCAGTTTTAGGCATAAACATATTCCTTAATAACAATATCCCTACTACAGAAGACTTTCTCTGCTGGGTTTCAGAGAAAATCCCACAGGAAGCAATTATCCTTGGTGACCTAAGCATTAACTGGATGAAAACTATCTCAGCACAACCTACAAACACCGTACATCCATATGATTTTGTGCAGCTTATCACCTCCCCAACTACACATAATATAATTTCCATGAAAGATTCATCACTTGTTGGATCCCCGCTTCCTCACCAAATAGTATTATAGCCTTTGATACCCTTCTAGATGCCGTGAGTGACCACCTGCCTTTACTTATAATCCCTAAAATACACCATTACTAGCAAGTTAGAAATCTCAATAATTTCCATCCATGGAACTTTAAAAATATCCAACAACAACATATCTCTCAACTGTCAAGATTTCTACAAAACGTCCAGATTTTTTGCATCATATTTTTGGCCTGTTCCTCATAAAATTGTGGTTTTCTGGCAAATCAGTGAGGACTGAAGTCATTAGATAATGACATACATTTATACATTTGATTTTCAAACTTTATATCCTTCAGAAAATGCATGATAACATGAAATCTGTTATTCAAGCAATGTCTTAAGTTTAGAAGAGCAATATTTAAAATGTAGCCCCTAGTTTGAGTCTTTGTCTCTCAATTATTTTGGCTTTGTCTAGATTTCATGCACTTAGAGACTGAGATGCATGGCTAAAGCACTTTATCTGGGATGCACTTAAATATCTACCACTAGATACTGCAGTCTCAGATTTTAATAGAGTCTTTCTGAATATACTCAACACTCAGTGCTCCACTTAGAACAAAAAGAGTTAATGCAAAGCCTGCACCATGGCTGTTGTTCAAAACTAAACAACTCAAACCCTTAAAAAACATGCAGTATTATGGACACATTAAAAATCAAGTCAAACAGTGAATAAATCTGATAACAAATCTAGTAACCATTTGAAATTTCAGGACCCAAAGCAGAGACTAAATGACAGAAAGAATGGACTTAGTCTAAGTCCAAGATGGCCATTTCCTGAAATATTCCCTTTTCTCCAATGTATGGTGATCTTGGAATTGGTATACATAAGTTTAGGGGTTGTGGGTGGCTTGCCTCCCAGTTGGGTGGTGAAGGTGGGCTTGTTCCCTGGCAAAAAAGGAAGTTTAAAGGGGAAGAGTGTTGAGATTTAGTCTTCTCCTACAGTTTTGGTCTTTTGTTTCTGTGTGCCAGCAATTGGTCATTTTGAGTGTTGACATTTTAGTATGGAGCCAAACAAAATCTTACTACACTTCTTTTGAGAGCAGAGATAAATATAACACCAAGCCATTCTAGACATCCATAAATAATCTCCTCCACCCAGGCAGATAAGTACCCTTCCTCTTCTACTACATACCACACCAACACTGTTGCTGTCCAGTTTAACCATCACTTAATTTATTCTGTTGTATCATTACATAATAAAAACTACAGATGCACTAACCCCCAAGATGCATCACCATCAGTCAGTACTCACAACCCCAACATCCACTACCTACAATGCCCTCTTTAAATTAATATCCAGCAAAATCTGTCTGCAGAATATTTAAAAAATTCCAACAAATGCCATAGCTTACTTTGTTTCCATTCTGACAAATTGCTCCATTGCAGAAAACAATGATCCTGAGCAGTGGAAAAAGTGGCTGATCTTACCACTTGAGTGGAACTTCCACTGAACTTTCAAATTATAGGCCCATACAAATTCTCTATTCACTCTCCAAACTTCTTGTGCAATATATTCATGCTCATCTCTGAAAATACTTAACCTCTTTCAGTATTCTCGCACTCACAAGACATGGTTGTTGTCCTAATCATTGTATAGCTACTGCCCTTCTCAGATTTACTAATACTGTAAATAGCAGAAGCTGTAGTAAACTTGCATCCTCACTCTTTCTTGACCTATCAAAATAATTTGACAGTGTGTCACACCCATTACTACTTCTAAAGATATCTGCACTAGGCATCTCTTCCTCATCTTTTCTTTTGTTTCAGAGCTATCTATCAAACAAGGCACATGCAGCTAAATGGACAGACAATTGTTCATCCTTGTATGTATTTAGGGAGCCCCCATGGATCAATTCTTGGGCCACTGTTATTCAGCAGCAGACTACTCAACTGTCTAGATTTTTGTAGAATGTCCAGACTTTTGCTTCTTATTTTTGGTCTGTGCCTCATAAAATTTTGGGTTTTCTGGCAAACTATTGAGGATTGAAATCAGAACATAATGACAGACATTTGAGCTTCAACTTCAAACTCTTCAAAAATCCATGCTAATGCAAATCCTATTATTTTATTAACTTTCCAAGTTTATGATAACAGTATTTTAAAAAGTCCCTATTTTTGGCCTTTATTCCCCAAAATGTAAGGCTTTATTCAGAAATCTTGGACTAAGAGGTATGTTCAGTTGCTTCCCAAATGATTTTGTTCTGCCACATCACATGCCACCATAGTCCAGTATACTGATGACTCTGTCTTATCTACCCAGCTGCAAACCTTACAAATCTACAAGAAGTGACACAATCTTTCTCCTCTGTTGATACATGACTTGATAAGTCTTAACTTCTCCTAATCACAAGAAGAGTAAACCAATCTTATTTACTCCTAAGCATTTCTCTGACCAAAAACCCTCTTCACTATATTCTCAGCCAATAATGCCAAAATAGAGCAGGTCTCATATACTAAATGTCTATGAGTCACAGTAGAAGACAGAATGAAATTTAACCACTACATAATCTAAACAATAAACACAACTCATCATAAAATAGGCTTACTATATATAGCCCAACCCTAACTTGCTGACAGAGGAAGAAAACACATAGCTACATCCTTCCTGTTGTTGTTCTACTGTATACTTCTGCAATACTTAATCTTAAAACTACAATAGTATTTACAATGAAACAATGATATAAAAAGTTGATAAATTTGCAGCTGATTGTCATTCAAAAACTCGCCATTGTCTATTACTAAAACATCTTAACTGGTTAGAGCTCCCACAACATCTAACCTTGACACAGCTGCAAGTAACCCACAAACTTATACATTAACCAGATAAGTGATATGCTCTACAAGCTATTATCCATCTCTGCTCCCCAAATAAATGCTGGACAAACATCTGCTTGCAATTTCTAAATCCTATAACTCAACAGGTAAGTATCTTTTCTCAAACTGTAGTTCAAAAGCACAGAACTCTAGTCCTACTTTTCTATGAAACAAGTGAGCAACCTACACTCATTAATAACTCATCTGAAGCAGTATCTGCTGAGTATATGGTCATGGTCCCGCTGATCTCCTAGTTAAAACAACTTAGTTTAATTCATCCTGTGAGTTAGTACTCACAAACTACTGCCTTCATTTCAAAGGTCATACATTAAGATAATTCAACTTTCCATTTCCTTGTCCCACTTGGTCTTTTCACCTCCCTACTTTCTTCACAAGACATTGTTATACACTCTAACATGCTTCATTCTCCCCCTCCCTCTCTTACATATAACTCTTTCATTTTCCCTTCAGTACTTTTTTATTTTATCTTCCCTGCTTTTGGTCCTTTTTCTAAACTTTACCTCACCCTTTTTTTCTACTCTTAGCCTACCAAACTGCATCTCAGATGTTTTTCAATAGTTTATATACTGTAATGAATGCTTCTTCTAGTTTCTCTCTTTTTATTTTTTCTTGTAACTTAGTATAATTATAACTCCATCACTTCAGTGTTATAAGATATTATCTTAAAAGTACATCATATTGCACTGCTGTGTTAAAATTGCACTGCAAAGCATCATATAGTACAGTATACTTTCTTTCTTTTGCACTTGTATTGGTATTTTTCATTAACTCTGTATTGTTTTATAACTCTTAACAAGTGAAATCATTAATTCTAAATTATATTTTTGTGCTGGAGCTTTTCTCCCGAGGTTTCTGCTGAAAAAGTGTTTTGCTAGGCCTAGTAGGACTAACCCAGTAAACAAATGTCAAAAAAATAAATAAATAATGAGGTTGGAGATAATATATTCCATAGATCTGCATATGACACAAGTGTGCTTAATGGGTCTATAGTTAATAGGGTCTGTGGTCAGGCTATCCTTGTGTAACAACATTAAATGACTGTTTTACTGGCTTCAGGAATTAATCCACTGGAGAATATTAGATTAGAGGTTAAATTGGTGTTCAGATAGACCATGTTTGGTATTGAAAACCAAACAACCTGGTATGTTATCCAGATGTATGGATTTGGTGTTGTTAGCTTTAAAGAGGGATGAGACGACTTGTTCCTTAGTAATTAAATGGGATTAAAGAATATCTACAACTATAGGTGGAGTAAAATGTACACTAAAATTATGCTTGTTACCTTCTATACAAAATTTATTGTTCACATACTGAGTTATGATACTATGGTTAATTTTTATAGCATACCATTAGCTTACATTGACCATGTTATATAGAGATGCTTATTGTATATATTTAGTTTAATTTCAGCTTAAACCAGTCACAGCCTTTCAGTAGATAGCTCAGCATGCTCATATTAATTGCACAGTGGTGCAGTGGATTGTGTTTTCACCTCAAAATAAGAGGTTTCCTGGTTTGATTCTCAGTACCTTCTTTGTGGCGTCTGCATGTCCTTCCTGTGTTTGTGTGGGTTTCCTCCCACATTCCAAAGACATGTAATAAGTGGATTGGACATTTTCAATTGGCCATAGGAGTGTGTATGATGTAGAACAATGACTTTGGCAGGGCTAGCCACCCAGTGGTGTAAGCCTTGACTCTAGAGTATTGCCACTGTTGAAGTGACACCCTGACCCCATGAGAAAAAGGAGTTGTGGGTGGAAGGATTTGTTTCCAAAAGTTATTATGGAAATAAAGTTGTTTTGAAATCTTTACATGTTTCAATATTCTTCTGCTATAATTTATGTATTTCACTGCATCATTTCATGATTGTAACAACCATGTTACTTGTGTTTTTGATTATTACTGATGAATACAGACATCTAATACAATATTCAAATAAATACAAGGAGTTCTACAGTTTTCAGAAAATACAATTGTCATAAAAACAAGTTTAGGTTTTTGAAGCAATTTTCTTTTTATCTGATCTTCCACACCTAACTAAGAGCTCATCCTGATCTTAAAGACTGAAAACAGTAATAAGGTATTTACTAATTACAACAGAAAACTGGAGAGAAAAGGTAGCATTTCATTAATAAAGAAAGATATGGGATTTTTATTATACGTTTTTTCATCTCCTTGACCTCATTTTACTGGCCAAGCCCCCCCCCCCCCCCCCGTGGACTATGTCTATGCCAGCTCTACCAGCTAATCTCCTATCCACCTCACAATTACTGCAGTATTGGTGGGCTGGTCATGGATCAAAATGGCATTCAGGGGAGGTTACTGTCTATACATCCATATGGTGGGTTTTTTTTTATACACACTGATTACCCCCTTCCCCACCTCCCTGCACTTGTTGACTACATCCACTTTGGAACACACCTCCTCTTATGGATCATCACTGACAAAAGCCTTCCCACCGAAGACAGGGAAGACCATCCCGCCTGCTGCTTCATCAGTCCACTGAGCTGATAATATAACCTGGTTGCTTGGGCTGTAGCCAGGGCTTGACTCCTTTATGCCATGAGAACAGCTATAATGGATTACTTTTAAGAGTAAGTCCCATAATAGTTCCAAAAGCAGAATGGAGATTGGCCAGTGGAGAAATACCCTAGATTCCAGGGATTACTCTTGAAAGTAAATTCTGGATCAACACCTACAGTATTATGATGATTAGGGGGATGGGGGGTACTTAGCCACCATGAATTAGTCTTAAGAGTAAGTGCCATAACAGTACCAACAGAATTACAGAGATTGGGGGGAGGGGTACTAGCCACCTGGTCATTCTAGATAGGTGCTGTAATAGTACCTCAGCTAGTATGGAAATGGAGGGAGCCACTGGGAAGGTGAGCAGGTCAGAAACAGGTACTGGGACTGTGGTGTGTGTGTGTGTGTGTGTGTGTGTGTGTGTGTGTGTGTGTGTGTGTGTGTGTGTGTGTGTGTGTGTGTGTGTGTGTGTGTGCGTGTGTGTCTGACTAGCCTGGTCTGCAAGGCGCATCATCATGGAACTCATTAACAGAGACATTGGGAACCTCCAAACATTGGACCCTACCCAGTTTGGTTTTGTTAAGAGCAGATCATGCCTCCTAAACCTGGTGGACTTCTTTGAGACAGTTACCAAAGCTTTAGACGAGGGAAAAGAGGTCCACACAGCCTACCTAGACCTCACAAAGGCTTTCGACACCATTCCCCATTCTGGTATTATAGACAAGCTCACCAGCCTGAACATAAACCCCTACGTCACAAGATGGGTTGTCAATTGGCTCATGGACAGAACCCACACGGTGAGAGTTGCAGGCTCTAGGTCCAACTCTAAACTGGTTACAAGTGGCGTCCCCCAGGGCTCAGTCCTGGGACCCCTCCTGTTTGGTATATACTTCTCAGAGGTCAGGCAAGCACAGGTGGACTATGGCTGACCAAGTTCGCAGACAACTGCAAACTGGAGGCCATAATTGACTCTCCAGCTGATACAGACATGCTGATAAAAGTGAACAAGCCAGCAGATGATAACCAATAACACAATACCACACTGATCTGCTAGAAGGGGTGCCCGGATCCAAAAATCAGCCACAAGACATAAAATTTCAAGACTTTTATTGGCAAATACATATAAAAATGCTGTAGTAGTTAAGCACTTTCATCTACTTGATAGACTTCATCAGAACACTAACTTACAATTCATTATTCCTTATATACTATGGTAAGCTGTTGCAACACCTGCTTCTAATCAAGTAATTAAGTCTAAACCACATCACTTTTTTAAAAGTTCTCAGTGCTAAATAAATAAATGTACATATCATATTAAAAATGGATATACAATAAAATGAAATAAAAAAGCACAATACTTTGATTTATGAATGCCAAACCTTACATGATAATTAAAATCTCTATGCAGTAAAACAATCTGCTTCACATTTTAGATTCCAGTATGGCTCTAATGGATATGGCATAATTTATTCCTGGATGCACTATGGCATTTAATAATATTTGCCATTTCATTTCCCTCTCATTAAGTTTTTCGGTGATGACCCCCCCCAGGGTTTACCCTCACCTGCTCTAATATGGCAAAATAAATTCAACACATCCTGAATTTATACTTAGATGTCTAAATAAAGCATTAGTCTCATCTTTTTTCTTTATACAATAACCATGATCGTAAATCCTATTCCTTAAACATCTATTTCTTTTTCCCACATAAAAACTGGGACATTTTGTGCATTTAGCCAGGTATACCACATGCTGAGTTCTACAGTTACCATACTGGAATTTGATACAGGCATCCTCCTGAAGGGTCTCACTGAGATGGATACCTGGTGTCAAAATCATGGCCTCAAGTGAAATGCCAAAAAGTGCATAGTCATCCTCTTTGGAAAATCAAAGCACCCGTGAACTACCACATATGTGGTAGTCCCCTAAATACAGAAAATGTAATAAGGGATCTGGGGATACAAGTAGATAGTAATCTCTTCTTTGATAATCATATTGCCAAGGTGGTTAGAAAATCCTTCTATGTGGCCCACCTAATCACAAAAGGGTTTGCATCTAGAAAAAAAGAGGTTATTGTGCCCCTCTACTCATCACTCACCAGACCCATCATAGAGTACAATGTCCCATTTGGGATGTACCTTACAAGAGACCTGCAACAGCTGGATAGACCACAGAAGTACCTCACCAAGAGGATTACTGGCCTCAAAAAGATGCCCTATGCAGCCCGACTCAAGAAACTCCAGCTGTACTCAGTTGCATACCACTTACTCAGAGGTGATCTCTGCCTGACATACAAGGCCATGTCCAACCCAGAATTGATGGACATGCTCCACCTAAAAAAATAGATCCCCGAGAGCCACATGGTCTAGGGATCTAAAACTCACCACAATGATACATAGGACATGCTGGAGGGATAGATTCCTGTCCCAGAGACTACCCATGCTTTGGAACAGGATTCTAATCTACATTAGACAGAGCCCCTCACTACTTGACGAGTAGATGGGAAACAGGAAATTTACCCCGGGGATCACTGCACTGCTGGACAGAGGCACAGGGAACTAATGGCTCTGCTGGACAGAGGCACAGGGAACTAATCCAAGGGGGTGGCGAAAGCCAACACATTCTTGCTAGGCTTACAGATGCCCTCGGGCAGATAGCCTAGTACTTACCTATAAACCGATGAACCTATATCATTGCCTACACCAGCAGCAGTTTACCAAAGCAACATGAGGATTAGCAATGATCTGCTCATTGTGGTTCTAATGCGATTCAGGGACATGTAAATTAGCCTATAACGAGAACTTACCTTCTCACAGCTAATATATCTCTAAATCACAAATTAGCATGGGACTAGGGCATTTTAGCTTGAGCCATAGGCCCTTTAATGAATCCCTGGGATGACCATCAATGCATTTGCAGAAATATGCTGTGCCAACTTTACAATAAGCAAAGACGTCAAAGTGCTATAGAAACAATAGGACAAATGCCTTATATAACTGCAGATGTGATAACTGCTGACACAAGTAAATTTAACCAACTCAGATTATATGGTACCAGATGGCATACACAAATAATTCCTATAAAGAATTGAATAAAATGTATCTAAACTCCAGTCAATTATTTTCCACAAAAAAATTCCTGTCATCTGGTAACAGACTACAGTGGGCCAGTTCATAAAGGGCTACAGAACTCAAATCTGTCCCCATCCCAAAAAAAGCTAAACAGTGTAGCATAACCCAGAGCATCACAAACAGCTTCTATCTGTACAATAAGGTCTAATTTTTGTAAGATCAGTTAACAAGAAATAATGCTTACTTAAGTACTCAAACTGTCTTTCCCTGATTTCTTTTTCCCATTAGCAAAGAAGGTCAGATATTGGTTCCTAAGGTCAATGTAACAGTGCCTGGGTAATATCTATGGCATTAATTGCTGCTCTGGTATATGCCTGGCATCTACCTAGTACTTGGGAAATTCATATGAATGCAACAGCATGTGGTCAATCCATGTGGTGCAGTGCAGTAAGTCAAGAATGGTGTGTATCAGCATACTACACCACATGGGTTCCCTGCCTGAAAGCATGCTAGGTTGAAGCCAATAGCAAAAATTGTACCTCAGTTATTTTGACCCACATCACAGAAACCATGTGATCCATATCAACGGGCAACATGGCAGTGCGGGGTAGTCTGATGCAAATGTGCAACAGTGGGTCCATTACGGAAATTTGCAGACCAGGTGGTAACTACTAAATATCTAGCATATATGGTAGTGTGAATCTATCATCATATATGCAGTGACCATAATGTCAGTGTGCTACTACCCACAGTCCCTGTGTAGTATTGTGCCCCTATAGGTTGTGTGCAGAATTTTCAAAGCCTTATGTGTGTGCTGCTTTAACTGAGCTATCCTGGAATGTGCATATCTTACCACATACATTGCACTGCATTATTTGTGAGATTCAGAAGCATTTCAGAGATGTTTTTTCATTAGCATAATTGTTGCACTACAAGGTCAATAACTGTGCAATAAATATCATGGTTTCTATTGCAGTGTACACCATTTTATTAACACTGCAATATCACAAAGAGCAAATTACTTGAGAGTGAATATTGGAGTGCTATACACACTAAAAGAAATTGTTTACAACAGCTTTGGCAAGGGAATACAGGATCTCAGAGGCAGTGATGCAAAATGAATCCCTAAACTAAATTGTGGAGATTGCTCAACAGCAAACTGAAGGTAACAGAGCTGAGAACATGTGGGGGGGGGGGGGTACAGGGCACAGATCCTTCAATCCCCAGTCCACTCATCATTATGGTGACACTGCCATATGGTTCCTCAGCAAGTAAGAGGGCACAGTGTTATTAATCTCCTGCATGAAATCAATAACTCTCTGTCACTGGAACACAAAGTAGGCCCATCACTGCATCTGTTCTTCATATGACTGCAGAAGTGAATGAGCTGGTAAATGCTCCCAGCAAATACTCCGTTTTTCTTCTGGAGCTGTGTGGTCAGAGATCATGCATGGTCAGGGTCTTAAGAAACTTTAACACTCCACAGATCAAGATGTTTTCTATTCTGCAGAATGAATTTTTCCATAAGCCTCTTACCTGCATTGTTTTTTTTGTTTTTTTATTTTTTTATTTTTTGTAAACCAGTAATTATTGTTCTCAGTTAAATTGTTGTGTTTTTGTAAAATCTTCTACATATTGTATAATCTACAAATATTATTCTCTGTAAATGTTGTTTGTAATAATTAATGTACTTTTTATGGAGCTTTTCTCCCTGGGCCTCAACTGAAACTGGGCTACTACCCAGTCGGAATATCCTGGTAAACAAAAGTAAATAAATAAATAAATACTTGTCTATATTCAGGGCTTTTGGAGGTAGCAGCCAGTGCCTTGTCTAGCTTATGTCAAGAAAATTTCCAGTACTCAATCTCAGCATTTATGCTCACCCCTGCTCTTAATGTAAATTTCAGGGAATAAAAACAAATTTTCAGGTTTTGAAGTCCCCAAAATTAAAGGAAGCTATTCTATTACAATATCTGGGTATCCAAATATTTGCAAGTAAATGTATGCTCTATCTTAGTGACCACCTTATTATATAAATACCCTGATAAGGTGTGAGGTTTGAGTAGAAAAAAGTAATTTACACTGCAAGTAAGCCTTGCACTTATACGGCCTATGCCTGAAATTTAATATAGTTCTGCATTTGAGAAGAGCAGTACCATTTACAAGCTCAAGTCAGCATGCAAGTGATCTTGAATTATGTGTAACTCTGGCTTCATTTACAGTATGCCCAAGATGCATATTTCAGTGGTTTTAGTGTATCATTTCCTTCAGGACTACAAGGTTGTTATTCAGCACTGGCCGGTTAAACAGTTTCATATACAAACTTGGTCTTCTTTGAAGAACTTTGAAGCACAATTCTACTTCAGTGGTATTTGCATTCACTTGTTGACAGGCTTGTCCATCTCCGATTTGCGTGCATCAGCTCTTGTGAGTTGGAAGCATATGCGTCAACCACTCTGCCTTCATTTCCAAGGCTCCTGTAACAATAATTTGTGAATTATGTCCTTCTGGAATTTCTATAGGACACTGGACACTGAGTCCCAACACTGTCAGTAAATAAGTTTAGCAAATGCTGTTTGGGGCTTGGCTCATGCTCATTTGGGTCATCGAGGATGGAAACTTAAGTGTCTCTGATCATGGAACTTCACAGACTTGTCCTTTGCTGTGGGCAGGTGGGCCAGTAAATTGTGTCTAGCACATCACTTTGTATGCTCATGCAATATGCACTTCAATGTTGGCAAACACTACTGGCATAATACTGGAACCTATTATTAATCAGGGACATAATGATGTAAGACCAGCTCATGGGACATCAACAGCTGCTTCATGTGCTCTATGCCAGCTACATTTATGTACCTGCTAAGTCACATTTTTTGTTTCTTGTGAATCTGTGTGTCTATCATCTCCTGAATATGGTTACTACCCATTGAAATGATGACAGTTGTGCCGTATATACCCTATCTGAGATAGTTAAACTGGTGGTTATGTCTGATTGAATAAGTAGTCAGAATGGGCACTTGTCAGAAAATCATCAATACGCTTGCCACTGCAGCACATATATTGTGAATATAATAATAAGGTATACTGTGTGGTTTACTATCATAATGTGGAATGGCACTTACATAAAACATGGCTGGATGAATTTACATATCCACAGTTTCCATAATGAAGTGAAAGTGTTTGAATTGACTTTAGAGAATGTGAGTATTCACTCATTGATATAAGATCAACGTTATGATTGGCGATCACGGTACAGTGCAGTTCAGGAAATGTACCCTTTTCCTCACTCTAGTGCAATTGTGGAGTTGGTATATATATATATATATATATATATATATATATATATATATATATATATATATATAATATGCAGGGGGTGTGGAGGGCCTTCTGCAAAACATAAATGCAAACACAGATTTTCGATTCTGAAACTTGGGGAGTTTGAATGTCAAACAGCTTGGTTAACATGTTCAACATGTTCACAGTTCAACATTACAATTTTCACGATACTGATTTGACTATTTGAACAAAAATGTTGTGCATTTCAACATTATGATAATAAACCATACTGTGTAGAGTACATGTCATGGTACATGGCATACCTCCCAACTGTCCTGAATTACTTGGTTTTTTTTGCAATCTGATTTTTTATTAGCATTTTTTTAAAGACACAAGTACATAAACAAATATAAGTCACACAATGCAAATAGGTTCAAAACAAAAAAGTGAAAAATCTTCATACATTCTGCTTCAAAACAAGTATAGTCAGTTCTGATATAGTAAAAAGAAAAAAATGTACCTTCTTTAAATAAGTGAGTAGGATATTAGCTAACATAGATGTAACAAAAGTTTACTGACAGGTAATTATTTATGCAGGTGTGTGAAGGTGTATCAGTACGCCTAAAACCCATTTGATTTCACTATATTCAATATATACATACGACTGTCACTAAATGAATGGATGTTAGTATAAAAAAGCTAGAATATAGTGCCTGCACACGTGTAGGAGAAGATAGCGTAGGAGGTTATGATAGTTGTAATCATTCAAGGGTTCTGTTAGATATTAAAGAGAAAAGGTATTTACCACAGAATTAGCATTCCACATGAACAAGGTAAGTTAGAAACAAGGGGGTTGAGATGAGGCCCGAGGGACTGAAAGGATGGATGGATGTCTACCTAAGTAAGATGTTGACTGAGAGCATCTAGGAGGTTATTCCAATACTTCTGGAAGTAGCTTAATTTCTTTTTGCTTGTTGTCTTTAGTTTACTTGCCAAAACCAAAACATCCATTGATTGGAAGTCCTTCCAGGACAATTTGGCTCTGTCTAGCCAGTTTAAAGTAATACCAAACCAAAAGATGGAAGCAAGTCAAACAACAACCAAAACCAAAAATAAAGACTTGCAAGGAGTGTCCAAATAGAGGTCGGAAACCAGGATTTCTTCTTAAAAGGATCTTTTATTGAAAATCAAAAAACACCAATAACGCCAAACCAATCTATACATTTTCGACAAAGGCAAGTCTTCATCAGAAAGTGATCTGAAAAACACTCATGCCTACTACTCTTCACACCGTTGTAAAATATTCATAGGCAAGGACTCCATGAAGCCAAAGCAGCATCAGGTCTACTACTTTTCTACTCCTTGAAATAAATGCAGCAAGTAAGGCTGTTTTAAAAATCGACCAGTCACAGTCTCTGTGTGAACCATCTCCTTCACCAATGGTAAGGGAAGAATTTTGAAACATTTCCAGCCATTGGTGAAGGAGATGGTTCACACAGAGACTGTGACTGGTCGATTTTTAAAACAGCCTTACTTGCTGCATTTATTTCAAGGAGTGGAAAAGTAGTAGACCTGATGCTGCTTTGGCTTCATGGAGTCCTTGCCTATGAATATTTTACAATGGTGTGAAGAGTAGTAGACATGAGTGTTTTTCAGATCACTTTCTGATGAAGACTTGCCTTTGTTGAAAACGTATAGATTGGTTTGGCGTTATTGGTGTTTTGTGATTTTCAATAAAAGATCCTTTTAAGAAGGAATCCTGGTTTCCGACCTCTATTTGGACACTCCTTGCAAGTCTTTATTTTTGGTTTTCAGTTTAAAGTAATGTAAGTTTTGAGTAGCGTACACAATGTCACAATAATATGTTTAGTTTCAGATTTAAATTAACCTGGGTAAATATTTAATAACGCCATTTCTCAGGATAGGGTTGACTTAATATATCCCATTTTCTCCAGTCGTGCTCTTAAGGAGCACCAAAGTTTATACACGTTTTTACAGGACCAGAAAATGTGGAGTATGTCTGCAACAGAATTAGGGCACGTTGGGCATAGAGATGAGGTGTTTGGGTTAATTTTATTTAGAAAAGACAGTGTGTGACGGGTGTTATTGTTTATCATGATCTGGGTATACATTAGTTTTATGAATGGGGTTAATTTTATTGTTGCATCAATTGCATCAAGTTTTTGGCTAACTGTAATTTCCCTGTTTTGTCCATCCCAGCATTTAGAGAATAATATATTGTCTTGGTGTTTTATTTTTGTTACTAGTTTATAGACCTTGGATAACATTTTAGACCTTGATAAAAGTTGGGTTATTAGTGTCTGGTAAAGTTGGTATTCTGGTGGGGAAACTGGCCTCATATCAGTGACCAAAGAAATTAGGTAAAGTATTTGTTTAATGATTATATAGTATTTTTATTCACTGCCAAAGAGGATATAATGTCATTAAATAGTAAGTCTTTGACTGTATAGAAGTCCTAAACTGTACAGTTCCTAATGAGAGGGTAACTATCAAGATTTAGCATGTTGTTACCCTGTTTGAGATTTGGATTAAGATGAATTGGTTGGGCCATCGCTAGAGAGTGTCACAAGCCAAGGGATGTTATGAGTGTTTGAAACCCATTGATATTTTTTATTAATATAGGGTTAATTTTTTGTTCAAGAGTTTTATTGTTAACAAAGAAAATTGCTCTAGGATTGAGATTGGACGCTTTTATATGTGCATTATAAATTTTTATCCATGGGGATTCCAGTCCATCTTTGATTGTTGGAAGTTAGCAATTTGTATAATACGACTGGCAATAATTATATGGTAATATGTTAGAATGTCCAGAAGGGCCAGGCCTCCTCTATCTTTGGGAAGTGTAAGTTTGTTGTAGCTGATTCTAACTTTTTTGGGGTGCCACAAAAATTTCCCAAGCGTGACATTTACTTTTGAGAAAAAAGTGTTCGGAATGTTTAAGTTAAGGGTAGAGAAGTGAAAAAAGAAGTTTGGGGCAAATATTCATTTTTATAATAGCTACTTTTGAGAGAAGAGATAGGTTTAGAATCTTCCATCTTGTGAAATCTTCAGTGACTTTAGACCATGTTTTGTACAAATTACCATTGATTAGCTCTTGTTGAGGGTGAGCAAAGGTTATACCCAAATATTTTAGGGAATAGTTAACTTTGGTTGATGTTTCTGGAATAAAGAATTCTTTATGACCAAGGGGGGTTAGCGGAAAGATTATTGGTTTGTTAGGGTTGATGGCGTAATTTGAGATTTGTGAAAATTTGTCTGTTGAGTTTAGAATTCTTTTAAGTTCCACTGAGGGAAGTTCTAAATAGATGTTTAAATCATCTGCAAAGGCAGTATAATTCACTTGTATTTTATATAAGTATATTGAGTGGTGGAATGTTTTCTAGCTTAGTTTTAGCAATAATACTACAAGATAAATATTAAATAGGTAGGGTGAGAGTGGACAGCCCTGTCTGGTACTGTTTATAATCTGAATTGGCATGGAGTTTTTTTTTGTTTATATTGAGGGTAGTCGAGGCTTTAGTATAGAGGGTTGCAACCATTTTGATGATTTCATCAGGGATGGAGAAGTATTTCAGGGTTTTAAAGAGGAACTTTATGTTTACCCGATCAAAAGCTTTTTGGGCATCAACAGATAGAGCATATTTGGGTGATTTGTCGTGATTTGTTATATATGTTATGGTTTCAGTGATTAAAGTGTTATCCCAAACATGTCTATTGTTCATGAAACCCAGTTGGTTATGAAATATAATATGTGGTAATATGCTTTTTAGTCTATTTGCTAAGATAGATGATAAAATCTTTATGTCAGTGTTAATTAGGGCAATTGGACAGTAGTCATTTGTGCTAACGTTATTGTCATTTCATTTTGGTATAAAAATGGTCTTGGAATTGTTGAGATATAAATCTGATATACCAAACTGAATAATGTAATTCTAAACATTAAGAAGAATGGAGACAAGTGTTTGCTTGAAGGACTTATAGAATTCTGACACATAGCCATCTGGGCCTGGGGCTTTACCTGGTTTCAGCTTGTTTATGGCCAACAAGATTTCATTCCAGGTTATAGGTGCCTTAAGTAATTTAAAGTGATTGTCGCTTATTTTTGGAAAGTGTAAATCATTTAGGAAAGAGTCCTGAAGGCCTACTGATTCAAGTGTTTGGGGACCATAAATTTCCTCATATACTTCCTGAAAGTCCTGAATGATTTCCTTATCAGTGAAATAGGAGCGACCCTTATGAATAATATATTTTATTGTAGTAGGTGGGGGTCTGATATTTATAATCCTAGCCAGGAATTTCAAAGGTGTTTGCGCCTATTCAGCATACTTGTGGATAAGTCTGGATTCCATAAGTGAGTATTGATTAAGGTGTAGCTCGTGAAGTTGTTTTTGAATGGTAGATATTTTTTTCTCAATGTCAGGAGATAACTTGGTTTGGAGTTCTAATTCTAGTTTTTTTAGTTCTGTTTCGAGTACCAAAGTGCGGGATTTAGATTGTTTTTTAATTATAGAGGATTTTTGAATAAGAATACCTCTTAAAGTAGCTTTGGCAGCCGCCCATTGAATATCTAGAGGTATATCAGACATTTCAAAGGAGGTAAATGTCTGTAACAGGAATTCTTGAATTTCTCTATGGAGAGTCATGTTGTTCAGGAGGTTTGGATTAAGGGACCAATTTGTTGGGATGGAATTCAGATGGATATGTTTACATATATTTAGTTGTAGGTTAATTTTGGCATAGTCAGATATAGTTCTGGCGTCACTGCTATATATTATATCATAGGAGGCAAAAAAAGTTGATATTAGAAAGACGTCTATCCTGGACCAGGATTGATGATAGGCAGAGAAGAATGTGTAGTTACTAATGTTGGGGACGTTCCTAAAGAGTTCAAAAGGATCACACAGGTTAAAGACGTCCATTATATCTCTCAAAGTATTAGTAGTATTTATGGGTTGTTTATTGGTTTTACAGGTTCTGTCTAATTCCAGTCTGATTGTAGTGTTCCATTCCCCACCAAGGATCAGTAGATGATTGTTGAATTTTTCAGTGAGCGAAAAGATTTTGTATAGGAACAAAGACTGATGTATACAGGAACCATAAACATTTAATATAAGTATTTTTTTTATAGGACAGAGTAGACCATGTTAGGTAACACCATCTTCCATTTGGATCTGAATTACTTCTTTTTTACCGAGTTTTGGGGTCCAAATAATGGGGTGCCATGATTCCCGAGTGGCACCCCTTCATTTCCGATTTTTTTCTTTATTTTCCTTTATTTTTTAATTATTTTTGTTTTGTTTATCACGCTTTAGCTGATGTCATCGCGTGTGTGATGATGTCAGCTTGTCAGGGCTACAAGCCTGTCGGAGATGAGCTTGCAGCACATTTATTTCCGGGTTTCTGGCTGGTTTTAAATGCTTTTACGAGTGGGAACAAACAGTTTTATTTTAATTAGCTGCTGTCAATCTTGGAAGCTGCCTGGGTGTTTTATTTTAATTAGCTGCTGTCGATCTCGGAAGCTGCCTGGGTGTTTTATTTTAATTAGCTGCTGTCGATCTCAGAAACTGCCTAGGTGAAAGCTGCTGCTTTATGCAGATGGATTTACTGGAGTCTGGACTGGCTGTTGGGATTTACTGGGCTGCCTGGGAGACGTACCGCAGAGAAGTAAGCTGCTTATTTACTCAGAAGCTGCCTGGGTGAACACAGATGTATAGTATTTTCAGAGTGAGTAAGGATTTGAGTTTTACACTTTTGGCTCTACCTCTATTCTGTAAAGTAAGAAAGTATTTCAGAATATGTGTGTACTATAAAGGACTCACCAGTTATAATCCTTGAGCATTTCTGAGCAAAGCAACAGAGCAGAGGAAGGCGTGATCTGCCCTCTTATGGGGCATTCAGACTTTTGGGATGGAAGATAAGTCTACATTTATCTGCTATAAGGAACAGTTTCTGTTGTTTCTGTTGCAAAATGTTTGTTTTCTTTTCAAATTACTGAAAGCACATTCTAATAGTAGCAATGAGACTGGTAAACTGTAATGTGTAATGTAAATGACTGTTTGATTTCTTGATGTATTTATTATATATGTTGGCCAGGAATGTCAATCTGAGAAGTAAGATTGACATAATGGTTAAGATATTTGCCTTACAGACAGAAGGTAGGGGGTTTGATTTTCATATGGGTTAATTGACTAGGCTTAAAATGGCCCACAAGGGCAGTTAGTCTAGTACTAACCTATGTACTGACATGCGGTGTGTAGGGATTTATCTTGATGAACTGGGTGGGGGAGGATGCTTAGCTTCCCCTTTCATGAAGTGTCTTGTCTATTGTTCAGGATATGTTTAACTTTAGGGTCAGTTTTTGTCTGGTGATAAAATGTAAAAAAGAATGCAGACATGCAAGTTGCCTTAGTATCTTCCTCCCATCCTAGACTTTGCATTGCAGCATCAACCGTCCAGTAGCGTTAGCTGATTCTGCAAAGAAACTGTGGTTCACACAGGATATATCACCAGGACTGGGTGGTAATTGTGAGGCTGTAGTAGCCATTTAAGGGGAGGTTGGGGGAGGAGGAGGCTGTGTTTTTGGGAGCTGAGAACTTGAGATCAGCAGTTTACAATACTTAATCATGTTAATCTAGGCAGTGGGTAGCAGTAGGTGTTTTGTTTTTTTCTGTCTTATCCTTGGTTGAACTGTGCTGTACAGGAAGCAGCAATTGCTTGATCTATGCAGATGAGATGCTTTCATCCTGCACAGGCAGTCAGGCAGCAACAAGTTGAGGCATGGCCAAAAAGCAGCAACTGACTTGTGATAAGTGAGATGAACATTGCAGAGGGCAGCTGCAGTTGGCTACTTGTACTGAACAGAGCGAGCCCTATAGCGGCACTACACTTTGCAAGCTGAAATCTTCAGTTATCTGGCCAAAGCCTTAAATTTTGTGTTGTATTTTGTCTGTTCCTCAATTTGTGTTTAAAAGTTGGTATCCCACAATTCCACCGGAGTGGGTGGAGTTACATAATTATGTATGCAAATGTTATGTTAATTAGGGTATAGATTTGTACCTATTTTTCATGGGCCTTGTCCAGAGTTTTGATGTTTCCAGGTTAAGAGGCATGGTACATGGTTTTCTATGAGTCACTGTTATATAACCTGTGCCTGGCCATACTTGTATTGCTATCCTCACATGCAATGATGGGATTGTTCCACATAAATTTCATCTTTGATGCTTCTGGCATTGTCTTGCTGATGGTCTGTTACTGCTCTTTGGAACTTTGCTGTAACATCCAAGATTGGGAGACCCCTGTGGTTCGGAGTTATCATATTGTGCAGCTCACCATACATACTGACCACCCAAAATGTTTTGTGAAGTGTATAGAGTATAGCACCCCAGATGTAACCAGACACCTAAACAAGGACTGGGCTAGATGTTGCACATGCTCAGATATAACAATTGTCTTTCATTATATAGCTCCTCCATGTGGATGAAAGGCATATTAGCCATGACACTAGTATCTCCTAGAATGGAATCATAGTAGCATGTAAGCATATCATAAGCCATGTATGCATGGGACCTACTGAGGCTTAAAGCAGTTCTGTATACTGACTCACATGATGACCATGTAGGAGCTGCCCACCTACAGAATTGCACTGGAGATCACAGGTTTTCCATATATGAGAATAATGACCACTGTCCAGGTACTCTGCTGACAGATGAGTAATAATACCTACCTGCTCTCTACACTCGTTGGCAGTTCAGGGAATGGCATTCCTTCTGATTATTGTATCTTTCTCTGTCTTCATCCAATCCAATGATCTCCTTAGACTTACATTGGTGTAGTCACTGGTACTTATTACCCTTGGAAAGCATGCTACACCAGAGGACATTTGCTGTTTCCCTAATAAGACAATATAAAAATATACGAGTCACACATTAAACTGGCCATGCTGATTTTATGCATTTCCTTTAAAAGTACAGACTCATCCACTGTCTTAGAAAATACATTTATAGATACAAGCAACATTCATGTGTTCCCTTATATACATGCACACAAACTAAACACAAAACATACACTAATAAAGTGTAAACTTCAACATGTTGTCTTTTTTTAATATTGTTTATTGAAGAACAACAGTATGTACGAATCGGCACACAACAATGCAAGCAGAGAAACAATTAAAAATATTAGCATACTTTTTTCTAGCATGAAACAGTACTTCATTTCAAGGTAATTTTTATATAAGTACCAAGGCACACAAATACTTAACAGCATTTAATATTTAACAGTCAAGGAAATTTAACAAATATTTTTTCCATGCTGTTTACCTTATTCATCAAATTACTGCGCAGTTAATATTGCTACTGAGATGGTATAATCCAAAACATAAGAGACTAAGGATTGTTAGTAAGTGTCAATGTTTTAAGTAGTACTATCTAGAGCCTTTGTATAGGTTTTTGGTTATTAGTGGTTTTTATTAGAGACTATCAGATAGTATGTATTGTAGGACATATACAGCTATTAAGGAGCATAGCCCCTTTTAAGAAATGACTTTATAAAATAAATAATTAATCAATTAATCAATTTACTTTATGCCAACCCACTTTTAGTTTTTTGTATAAAAGTCTTTTTTTTTGTTATTTTAATTGACTCTGAAGAAGTCTCCGAACGGAGATGAAAGCGCTTGGTCGACTTTTGTATGCTGTGGAGTTATTTCATGGACTTTATTAAAGCTTTTCAGTACTGGATATTCTCTGGCTGCCTATTTTTGCATTGGATGGTTCAGGACTGCCTTCATTGTTCTCGGAGCAGGTTGATTTGGTTTTGTGCTTTTTTAGGCTTTGCTTTCGAGCTTGGGTTACGAGTTGTTTGATAATCCAAAACATAGTTATTAGTTAATGAACCTTAAATATGGTGTATAGAGTCAGTTCTGTATGCAGATACTCATTCTATTTGTAGAAGCAAAGAACTCCTAATGCTAAAGATGTCAAACTGTGTCTTGGGGATCTGATTAAAGGTTAGCTTCTTGAGTCAATAGGGTTGACTCTACAATACATGAGCCAGCCTTTTTTATTTCTCTGAGTGCTTTAACACACAAAATTATAAATGCCAGTAGGACACGGGAATCCATGGGGATTATGTATGATTAAAGAACAGCACGCAGCTGTATGCAAGCTTCAAAATGTATTTATAATATTACAAAAAGCAAACAGTCAATAAATGGAGAGGTCTCAGTTAATTAACCTTTAAAAAGTACACTCTTGTTCTTTGACCTTGTACTGGACTAAAAACTAAAAACTTTGTATATTTGTGGAATATCAGCATAGCCATCTTTCATAACTGAATCTGCATTTAATTGTGGACATTAATAACAGATTTGCTGTGGATAACAGCATTATTATAGTATTTTATCCATTACCAGTCTGGGCTATTATTCAGAATCAGATTTAAAGCTACCATGTTAGATCTTATTATGGAGTTCAGCAGAAGGCACTCTCAAAGACCTGCCATAAAGGAAGTAAGTAATCAGACAAAGAGTAATCCCATCACATAGCAAGCAATGACGTGACAGTCAGCCTCATAAACTTGTGTGCTTTAGACTAAGAGTTCCTGCAGCAGACTTTTTTTATTTCAGATCTTATAATACTTTATTGAATTTTGAATAATTTCATTTGTAAAGTGATATTTAGAATCATGTCTTGAATAAAGACATCAGCATGTTTTATGAATTTTTATTAACTGTAATCACAGGACAATACACTGAGTTCTAACTAAAAATAAGATTAACGTGAGAACAGCACCTCGTTTCGCTAAACAAACCTTAGTTGCAACAGCTGGCACTCCCAACATTCCTGCTAAACTAAATAATGAACTTTGAGCTAACCACACAGAGTAGGAAATATGTGGATCACAGTCATAATTCAACTATTCTGTCTCTGTCTTATGACAAATTTAGGAGGAAAAATGACAGCTCTGAAACAAAGCGTTCAAAATGCATGATTCATCCACTTACGCAGAAAATGGCATACACCTATTTTTCTGAATGTTATTCTGACACACAACTACAAAACAGCTTATTTTCATTGCCTGTCCTATATAAATGGCCATTGTTCTACTTCAGCTGAAATGAATAAGTGTTATGCATTCTATTTTTCTAAAAACTGAAAACTGCTTTGAGCATTTATCATGATTTTAGTTTCAGATATGAGATCCTCATTTTATCTGTGACTTCCACATAATATATTCAAAATATAAAAATCACCATTTGGTGTATCACACAAAGGCTGCGACTGACAGTCTGTTATTTTTTGGAATATCACCTTTGTGCAGATCTATAAATCAGAACTAAAACAGAGACAAAACATTATACCATGTTCTGCAGTTTTCTGAAGTACAATTTCATTTCAATATTTACTATACTCATGAAAAACAAGACTGAGCATTCATTTATTCATACATTTTTATTTACTTATTTACATATTTATTTATTTGTTCACTTATTTATTTGCTATTTTGCTAACTGTAAGCCTACTGTTTTCTGCAGTTATTCTGAAGCACTGTCTGCTTAGTGTCTTGCTCAGTTACAAGGTTTGAAAGAGGAAATTGAGAGCCTCAAACCCAAGTCTACTGGATGCAGCTCCTTTTCAGTGATACTTAGAATAATATCGTGAATAAAGACAATAGCATACATTATGAATTTACATTTACTTATTTACTTGTTAGTGTGTTGCCAAGGAACAAAATAGAAAAGACCCAGTGAACAAAGGCTGGTAAAATCCAACAAAATGAAATTCCAAGAAACACTGATAAAACCAACCAAACACAGCCGTTAAATAAATTCATTTATTTGGTAAGCATTTTCTTGCACTCACTATGGACTTCTTCAGACCATAAAACCAACAAATAAAACATGCACTTAAATACCATACAAATCAATAAAACAATTAAACAATTAATGTGGGAGTCCACACGCTCTCATTAATGGCTTCAGAGGTATATTACCATTTAAGTCAGAAGCTCTATGTGCCTGAAAAGAAGTTATCCACTTCATCTCTACAACTTTGACTTTATTTACAATGTGTTCCCCTCATACCTCTCAACCTGGAAACATCGAAAATCTGGACAAGGCCCATGAAAAATAGGTACAAATCTGTACGCTGGTTAACATAAAATTTGAATACATTATTATGTAACCCCACCCACTCCATTGGAATTGTGGGATACCAACTTTCAAACACAAACTGAAGAACAGACAACCAAAATATGGCACCAGCATCCCCTGCAGCCATTCTAATGTCCCTCACCCCATTTACCATAAACACTAATATGCATACTGCTTTCTTCTACGATTATTTGGATTTTATTTTTACATTTTATAGCATAATACACAAACACTAATAGACATCTGTTAAACAAAATAATACTGTCTCACAGTGAAAACAGACTTAGAATTAAAACTTCTCTGCCCTTGAAACTCACATTCAATGAAACAGCATTAAAACCCACACCACATCCAAGGAAAATGCATTTTGCCAGTGGTGGATAAAGATTACCTCTGGGCTGTTTTCAAATCATAGACCCCTTGCACACAAAACAAGAAGCATACATGTATTCTTTGATACACCTTCCTGACTTTATTAAATTATATTCCTTGTATAATACAGCACACTTGTTAGACTTAAGTTAGAGCGCATTTTAAATTTATAGTTTAAACATTTCTCCAGTAGGCAATGAAACAAAATGCATGAACCAATAATGACAAAACTGCCCAGTTAAGAACATTTCCATCATACAAGTGTAAATATATAAATAGAATGACAGTAGTGTAAGCCATAGGCATCTTGCACATCTTGCACAACTTATTGCACTTATTTTCAATTTCATTTTTTGGGGGGGGGCAAAAGGGCAAAAACCAGAGACACGTTTTAATCATTGCTTGTATAATTTTGGAAAGTTGCTAGAATAAAACATGTTACCACCATGCATTTCATTGCCAAGGCTTGAATCCAGGACCCTGTGCACTACAGTCAGAACAACATACCCCTATGCAAAATCATCAGCTTGTTGAAAGACAGACTAAAATTTAGATGGCTATCATTTAGTGAATTCAGTTCTCACTTCTCACCATAGCTCTCAACCTCTTAGCACAAAAATCCTGGATGAAGCCAATAATGGGTGAATACAGCCCCACAATAGGGACAAATTTCAAATACTTAACTGATATTATCAACTTAGAAAATTGCTAGAATAAAAGCTTTTGTGTTACCATTTATTTTCTGAAGAATATGAAGTCTGAAATTCAAATGCCTATCATTATTTAGTGAATTCATAGTTCAGGTTCATAATTTAGTTCTGGGCCATTTTAAGCCTAGTCAATTATCGCATACGAGAATCAAAACCTGCACTTTGTGTTTTTAAGGTAAACACTTTAACCATTATGCCAACCTCCCAACTCCCTTCACCTGACAGAAACTATTTGTCTTTTTAGGTTTACCTTTTCTGCGAACCTGTGTAAGACTGTAACAATGTTCAGAGGATCGCCATGAAGAAAATAAAGCATCAGAATGCTTTGATACACATTTTAACTGGTCATTCATAAATGAGCCCCCAGAAGTGGAAGGACTACCTGTATAAAACTATAACATTCAGAGAATTGTTAAGAAGGAAATAAAATGTCATGATGCTACTGTATACATTTTGATTGGTTACTCAAATGAGATACCAGTAAAGTTCAACTGTTTACTTGCTTGCTTTGTACTACATGTGTATAATAACCATATATTCCATTTTCTTTCACAACCCAAAAGGAATATCCTCAACAGTAAACATGTAATGGATATGTTGCAAACAAAAATACGCAAAAAGATAAAACAGACAAAATGCATTGGACAGCTACATGTAACAAAATGCATGTTCAAAATGCAATTAAGACAAAGACTTGGGGGAAATTAAAATCAAAAGATTTTTTTTTTTTTTTTTTTTTGCTTTAAGCCTTACATATAGAAGGATAACTACTGTTTCACTTAACTGTTCTTATTAAAGTCCTTAAGGGATTACATTACAGTCAACCAGGTTCAAGGTGAAAAGTAATTATACCTGGATGCCAGCAAAGTAATGAGGCATTTGACCAAGCATTTACCATAATTTAATTAAAAATGTCTCTTCTACAGTACACCTTCCTTTACCCAGCTGAATACTGAATATACTACAGTTTTACTACACTAAAGAAATTAAAGAGAAAATAATTTATTTGCATTATAAAACACTACTTAAAAAAAAACTGTCAGACATCACATGCTTCTCTTTCCAAACCTGCTTGATACAAATGTTGTTTGGAGACTTGCAAACTTCTTTTTTTGGCTTTTTCCCGGTTAGGGGTCACCACAGCAGATCACCTGTCTGCTTACGATTGGCAGTGGAGTTTTTAATGGTGTCGAATTGACAGCCTGTTGCCTAACCTTCCACTGAAGGCACACTCATGCACCCACACCTACAGCCAATTTGGAGTGTGCAATCCACCTACAGCATATCTTTGGGAGGAAACCAGAGCACCCAGATGAAACCCATGCAGGACATGCAGACTCTGCACAGAAGGCACCCCAGCTGAGGATCAAACCAGAGAACCTCTTGCTGCGAGGTGGCAACACTAACTGCTGCACCACTGTGGCCACCCTTTGGAGACTTGCAAACTACAGTGCTTTATTTGATTTGTGAACTAGCCAAGTACATTAGTCTCATATTTGGCTTTGGTCATACCCTGTCTCAAGTGCAAGAGTTGTGCATTTTATAGAGATTAGAAATTAAAGTGCAATAAATGTGAAAGTTTGAAATTGAAAAAGAAAAAAAATGAATTCATTAAGTTTTAACATTTTTAACAAAGTTGCATCAGTCAAATAAATGTCTTCATCACAAAAACATATGAAAATTCTAAAACACCACAGGTTGATGAGCCCATTTTCACTCAGAAGCTGTACATAGAAGTGAATAGATTCATGATCAGCACAACAAATCCATTGGATGAATTTTACTGAATGCCAAGAATTGGCTTGAATACCATTCACACATTAAATATACTCTGTACATCAACAAACATTCTCTTAGCACATTATAAGGTAGTAACCACAAAATGTTCATTGTTAAACCCAATTGTGTTATGCAACAAACAAAACAACAATCATGGAATTACAGTTACTCTACAGATTAAAAGGCACCCAGATTAGCAGTAAATGCAAGAGGAATAAACATGACACAATAAATCATTTACACGGATTTCAGCTCCAGGGTTATCAATATTACACTTTTTTTTTTCAAAGCAACGTACCTAAAATAAATATGCAGACATATTTAAATATAAAAATTTATATTTTATGTAACACTGGGTAACTATAAATGTCTTGACTCTTAAGCAATAATTTCTCAGGCAAAACATGTTTCACATTCATTAATTATGGAAAACCTACTTTTACAGTCTTTGGCAAACACTTTATATGCGTAGGCCTTAAAACCCCACCATATGTAAACAATCAACAAACAAATGTGTGAACTCATCACTAGTAATGATAGCGCTGGGTAACATCTTAAGTCTGTGTGTAACTGCACAACCAACACTGCAACCTCTATTAAAGTAAAACACGTCAGCTTACTTCTAAAACAAAAACTCCTTTCCATATGCAAACCCAGTTCCGGCTGATTGGGGTGATGAGAAGTGTACTACATGGAGAGCAGTCCATATTTACAAAAAATCAAAAATCTGCCCTGTTTGAAACCGGCTGATGAACCTTACACTTTTTGTAAATCCAAACGGCATTAAAACGTTCATAGCTCCATAATGGCATGGCTGTGGCTTACTCCATAACGGCTCACCGGCAGTAAAACCGGCACCACACTCTGCAGTTGTAAAAAGCTTGTAAACGGCACTCATAAGAAATCAATAACGGCACAAACAACAGTCCCAGTATTCAAACAGATGTGCGCACTTCAGACTGATGGAGCTGAAGTAATCTCGGACGTGATGACATCACCTCCAAATGTGCAAAACTTAAAAAAGATGAAAAAAATTGGAAATGAAGGTGGTGCCACTCGGGAATCGTGGCACCCCATTATTGAGACCCCAAAACTAGGTAAAAAATGAGTAATTCGGGATGGTTGAGAGGTCTGATGCATTGCTTCATGGGTGTGTAGTGGCTGGCTATGCAAGATGGCTGTGCAATGCTGGGTGAGGGGTAATCCTTGGCATTGCGCCACCCACCAATGGTGTGCAGTGTGATACAGGGGGGTAGTGTCTGCAATGTCTCACACAGATGGGTACTGCATGAACTGCCCTGACATACTGGTTACCATTGTGTATGGCCATAGCTTTGCAATGCATGACATGTGTGTGTTTGATAGTCCTTGACATGGACATTGCCTGGGATATGCATGTCCCACAGTACTGTACAGTGACATGTACAGGTGTACCTGGTATGGCAGGCACATGTTGTGTACACAAACTGTTATCCTCCGAAATGCCAATACTGGCCTGGTGTGGCAAAACCTGTGTATAGTCAGCAGGTTGACCCTACACCTGCATTGATAACATGATACAGGTATTTCCTGGTGCCAGTGGTATCAGTCCATACAGGGCACATGTGTACAGCATTGTATGACCTCTGTGGATCACATTTGATGTCACCACATATGTTGCAGGCCTCCAGTGGGGAACATAGTGAAAGCACATTGTTCACAATTATGTGCCTATTGTACCACTGTACAGGGTGCCATGTCCTCTGCAGCCCACTGCAATCACACCCATGCCTACTATCTGTCATCAATGTGCATGGTACTAGCAACATAGCAAGATATCCTAGGCAAGTGTGTTTGTGTATGACACATGGGTTCAGGACATATACCGAGTACTAGTAGGGTTGCATACTTATTCACCAGGCCTTTTGCCAGATGTAGGGGTATGGCTTGCCAACACAGTCCCAATGGCTGACTAACATCTGTATGCCTCGTGAGGTGAGCATTGTGTCATAAGATGGACACCATATATGAAAACTACAAGATCTGCTCCCCTACATGTCTAGTGGTTAGACACTCACAACCACCCCCACACAGGCTCTGACAGTCAAACGCACATACCTGCCATGTCCTGGATTTAAACCCCTACATATCTAGTGTATCAGACTGCAGCAATACACATTTATAGCATGAGCTATGGGGAATACTGGGTTACAGCAGTCATAGAGGTGTATTTCTAGGTGTGTGACATTAGCAGGATTGCCAAAGGTGAGTATATGACTTGTACGGAGTGTGAGTACTCAAAAAGCATTGGTCTGTCCTCAGGCAGACAGACAGACAGACAGACACACACACACACACACACACACACACACACACACACACACACACACACACACACACACACACACACACACACACCCACACACCCACACAGTTGGCAAGTCTGGGATTACAACACTGGCATAACTACTCTATCACACTACAGCAATACGCAGTTACAGAATGCACAACAGAGACTACTGGTCTATGATGTTCCCAGAGGTGTATTTCTAGGTGAGTGACATCAGCAGCATTGCCAAAGGTGAGTATATGATTTGTACAGACTGTAGGTAGCCTATAAACCATTTCTCTCTACACAGTCTGAGACAGACAGACACGCACACATTCACACACACAATTGGCAAGTCTGGGGTTAGAACTACTACCTAAGTAGTATAACACTACAGCAGTATGCAGTTATTGGATGCGCCATGGAGATTACTGAGCTACAGGTCTCCCAAAGGTGTATTTCACAATGGATGACCTCAGCAGGCTTGTCATAATACTGCTATGGGGAGGGCAGTGTGTGCATGGGCCATAACCCAGTCATAGAGGAGTTGACATGCCACATGCGGGTGCACACGGGGCCATATGTCACAGGTATGTGTATACAGCTATTAGATTACTTCCATGTACAGTCATGTTGCACAGCTGGCACATGCACCACATAGTCTGACATGCTGACAGATACAGGTGGCTAGTATCTGCAGTGAATGACATCTGCACCTAATGTGTTTGGGACCCTTTGGTTGTGTGCTGGATGGGACAAGCACGGATGGCTCCTTGTCACAGTCACCCTCTTCCACACATTTATGTCCATCTACCTTTGACGTATTATAGTGTGTTATCCTTACATATATGCCTGTATTCCTATCCACTGTGTGCACAAGGCAGGCCTAGTGCATACTGACATGTGCCTGCACTAAGAACTGCAACCGCCAGATATGTCCAGACCACTGGTGTTTGCAGACATGGCCTTCATGTGTTTGTGTGTGAGCATGCCCAGTATGACCATTCAGTATGTTGTCAACTGACATTGCCTTCATACCTTCAAGTGTGTCAGCATGCCCAGTATGGCCATCTGTATCGCATGTGTTACATGTCCAGGTAGTCTGTACTGTGGTGCTGACCTTTGTGTTGTACACCAACTGGTAGCATGCTCTGTCTGCAGGGTATCCATTGGCCATGTGGCATTGACTGTTGCTACATTTCTGCATAGCAGGGAGGGGGACACCTGACTGTATCTACATTCCTACACAGGAGCGGGGGGGGTGCACACCTGACTGTTGCTATAAGTGTACGTTGGATGTGAGACACATCTGACACTTGTACACATTTGCTAGTACTGTCCTGGTATGTCAGGCACTCCATTTCAGTGTGTGGTCTTACCCATTGTGCTGGCTAGAGTCATAACAGTGTACTACAGATCTTAGCTTTAATTACCAACATATTAGATTCTGACTTCCTAGCCTTCACAACCTACATTCAACTGCCCGGCCTGCTGTAGTTTGTCTGTGTGGGTCTGTGGGAGGGGTTACCCATATGTCACATTCAGAGGAAATAGTACAGCATTTGTTTGTGTTGGTCTACACCTGTCCAGCTGGTTGAGACTTATGTGGGTTTTATGGACACACATGATGCTCAGCCCATTACCTGCAGTGGGTTTTGTCACCCTGTGTAGTACTGGCTACTATGGTGACTCCAGTATGTGTTACAGATGTCATGGTACCACTACGGGTGTCTACTGTCTGCTGCCTTAACATGCAGCCACCCAATTCCCTTGCATACTCACATCCATACCATAGCTACAGGTACCAACACATTCTACTACATTTGGCAATTGGTAGGTTGATTGACTTACCTTGAGGGTGTGCCAGACTTGAGGATGGAGCTGGAGGGCTGCCTATGTTGGATGCACATAGTACACTCCCTATACATGGCTGAGCACAGCTAGTGTCATGTTTGGCATCCCTTTTACTGTCTGTGCTAGCAGAGAGGGTGACATTCCCTGGATCCCTACCGTGTCAGTGCATATGCTATGCGTTGCCTCTTTGCCAAGGCCAGGTTATACTGGACATGCCTCCTTCCACCTACTGGGTCAGTCTCATGTTGTTCCTCCTCTGAGTCACTATGTGCTTGTACAGGCCTTGGCATTGGTGGGGGGCTGTGTGGCCCTGCCCCATGCTGTTCCTGCTGCAGCTGTTTCTGCAGGATCATATTGTGTAGCATACCACATACCATAACAATTTGGCTGCACATAACTGGTAAATACTGCAAGGCTCCACCGGATGTGTCCAGACACCGGAACCGTGCGTGACCTGAGCATCACAAACACATGCTCTATTTTATGTCTGGCCTGTGCGTGTGCCTCATTATGGCATTGTTGTTCAGGTGTGTGTGCATTTCTGATGGGTGTCATCAGCCACGGCTCAAGTGGGTACCAAGCATCCCCTACTAGGTGACCATAGGCGATGTCCATATTGGCAAAGCTGTGGTACAGCTGTGTCAGATGCCATATTTATGAATCATCATAGCTTCCAGGGCAGCCAGCACACACATTCATTATAATACTCTGGGCATCACATACGACCCGGGAGTTGATGGAGGGGATGCCCCTGTGGTTGATGTAGGCTCTACCATGCTCACTGAATGGTGCTTTGATGCATACGTTCATGCAGGCTATAGCACCCACTACCCCAGGGTAGTCTGTTATTTGGTGAAAGAGATGCATATTGCTGGTCAACACCTCACGTGTGTTGAAGAAATATACGTGCTCACTGGCATGTGCTGACATGGCATCCAGGAACTGGTGGAATACTCTGGATGCTGATGCCTGTGAGATCCCCATGATATCCCCAGTTTGCTTTGGGAGATACCTGTGGCTAGTATACCTAGGCCTACACATACCTTAGTATGAACTGGGATGGGTTCCCTCGGCCTGTTTGATGTGGCAGGTGTGGCCGGCACAGCTCAACAATCTGCTGTAGGAGGTCTCTGTCCACCCTATAGCACTTCACTATCTCCAGCTCATGTAGCCCCTGGTTGGTTACCCTGAGTCTGTACACTCTTCTCTGTCTCCTCACTGAGGGTTGTTTGGCAGCATTCACATCTTCACCACCCTCAGCCTCTTGTACATGTTGGTCAATGTTGCCTGCTGCAGCCCTTCTCATTTCGTAGGTTTGTTTGTTAACATTTCCCTGCATGTATACACCGGTGGCGTAGAGTGTGAAAAAACAGAGGGGAAGGTGTTTGCTTAGTTTACAGTATTGTTCTGGGCTGGGCTGGTCTGCTGGCCCTGTAATCGACTGATTCTGATTAAAAAAAAAGAGCAAGTCTTTCAGAATTAGTATGAACTTACACTGAGAGCAGTTCATTTGGAATCTGGCCCAATATAACTGAAAACCACAGATTTTATAATGAAAATGACCAAACAGACCAGAGGCAAAGCTCATGGCATTCTGGGAAAATCAAGGAAATTTCAGAGCTGTACCTCAATCAATCAATCATTTCATGAGTGACAATTAAGCACAAAGAAAAATAAATGAGGCAACGGATGATCAGTAAATTATCAGTCAGCCATAGAACAAAAATATGAGAGAATGTTCTGCTTTTGGGCTGGCTTCATAATTAAGAGATATCATCATTAGTGGCAGCCTGGGTTCATTATTCCTGACCAGTCACAAGCATGCCATGTTTAATAAACTTCATTTAGCAAGTGTTATGTTGATGCTGATTACGGTCTGGTGTAAAGTTACTTCATGACTTTGACATGAAACTACAAAATACCTCTTCCCAACTAAAAGGGTGAAACCACCAGATTAGTCAAGCACGTCTGCTTACCTAATGCCTCCTCTGCCTAATAGCTACAACTAAAGAAAAAAAAACATAATTAGTAATAGCCAAGCAGCTATAAAGTCTGAATTACAACATATCACATTTTTGTATCCAAACTGAGTCCCTAACACTGCACAATATGTGATGAGTCTGCACTGTTACGTGACAGGTGAAAATGTAACTCCATCTTGCAAGTTGCATTTCCATCCAGTCCACAACACGTTCAACTGTACACTTACCTTTTTAAAGGTTCTACTTTTAGGAAAGCTGGGTCCATCCAGTGACTTCTCTAGGGCACGGTAGTAGGCACTAATGTATTGAACAGTTTCAAACAGTATTTCAGCTGGCTTGTTTCTGTGTTCTTGTTTTTTTTCAATTCCTTCACTTGTCTTTACTCTTCAGTAGCAGTATCAGATACATTACGTCCAATGTACCAGTCTGTAAACTTACTGTCTGACTGAGCCTGACATGGTTCCATTGCCAGGTGATAGGGTGTGGAAAAAAGTTTGCCCAGATGGATCAATGTAGGATAGAGATGGGGAGGAGACTGACAGGAATGACTGATTTTGAAGGATGATAGGCCTGTCAAATACTGAAGAAAGGACCAAAAATAGAAAATGGTTCCCCACCTCTACCTCAAATAGAAGAAGCCAAAAGTCATCATGTAAATAAATTTAGTCGAGACTCAAAAGATAAAAAAAAAAAAAAAAAGAAAGAATACTAATTTATGTGGGATGGGGTCAGATAGGTAAAATGGGAGACATTAGATAGCTTTTTTCCTGCAAAAATGGGCCTCCCCAGCTTACACTGGGCCTTAAGCAGCCGCTTAAGCCACATCATGCTGGATATGGCCCTGGAAATGCATCATGAAAACAAACAGGAATGATTAGGAAAGATTTTTTGCAGCAGTTTATGATTCATAGGTTCATAGGTAGGTACTAGGCTATCTGCCCTAGGGCATTTATAAGCCTAGTCAGAATGTGTTGGCTTTCGCCACCCTTTTAACTAGATTCCCAAGCCTCTGTCCAGCAGGGCCATAGAAGTGATCCCAGGAGTAAATTTACAATTTCCCATCCACTCATCAAGATTTCTCTTGAAGAGGGTCAGCGAGGGGCTCTGCCTAACATGAACCGGGATTATATTCCAGAGCGAGGTAAGCCTCTGGGATATGAATTTATCCCTCCAGCATATCCTAGTTATTGTTGTGCTGAGGTTTAAATCAATTCCGGGTTAGACATGGCCTTGTATGTCAGGCAGAGATCATCTCTGAGTAGCTGGCAAGCAACTGAGTAGAGCTGGAGTTTCTTTAGTCAAGTAGCATAGGGCATCTGTTTGAGGTCCACAATCCTCTTGGTGAGGTACTTCTCTGGTCTCTCCAGCTGTTGCAGGTGTCGGGTAAGATACATCCCAAATGGGGCATTGTACTCAATTAAGGGCCTGATGAGCGATGAGTAGAGGGGCACAATGACCTCTCTTGATCTAGATGTGAACCTTTTTGTGATTAGGTGAGCTATATAGAAGGTTTTTCTAACCACTTTGGCAATGTGATTGTCAAAGAAGAGGTTGCTATCTACTTGGGTCCCCAGATCCCTAATTACTTCTTCCGTACTTAGTGGATTACCTCCTATGTGGTAGTTTGTGGGCACTTTGTTTTTCCCAAAATAGATAACTATGCACTTTTTGGCATTTAGCTTAAGGCCATGGTTTTGACACCAAGCATCCGTCTCTGTAAGACCCTTCTGGAGGATGCCTGTGTCGGCTGGAGAGTCGATTATGGCTCCCAGCTTGCAATCATCTGCAAACTTAGTCAGCCACAGTCTTCCTGTGCTTGCCTGTACCTCTGAGAAGTATATACCAAACAAGAGGTGTCCCAGAACTGAGCCCTGTGGGATGCCACTTGTAACAGGTTTAGAGTTGGACATGGCACCCGCAACTCTGACCATGTGAGTTCTATCCCTGAGCCAGTTTGCACCCCATCTTGTGACATATGGGTTGATATTTAAGCTGGTAAGCTTATTTATGATGCCAGAGTGGGGTATTGTGTCAAAGTCCTTTCCAAGGTCCAGATAGGCTGTGGGGACTACCTTTCCCTCATCTATGGCTTAGGTAGCTATTTCAAAAAAGTCAACTAGGTTTAGGAGGCAATATCTGCCTTTAACAAAGCCAAATTGGGTAAGGTCCAATGTCTGGAGGTTCCCAATGTCTTTTTTTATGAGATCCATGATGATGCGTTCCATAGCTTTGCAGACCAAGCTAGTCAGGCTTATGGGGTGATAGTTCCCAGGATCTGTTGTGGCGCCACCTTTGTGGAGCAGGATTACTGTTGCTGTATGCCATTCTTTAGGTACATAACCTGTGGTAAGGCTGAGTTGGAACAGTGAGCTTATGTGAGGGTTTAGTTCTTTTTGGAGCTCATGTAAGACGCAGCCTGGGATACCATCCAGTCCCATTGAAGCTGTGTTTTTTACTTTGGAAAGGGCTGCTTTCACCTGTGTGTCTGTGATGACTGGGGGACTGCATTCTTCTGGGATAGACACAAGCCCTTTTAGGGGGGAAGGGGTTAAAGTTTGCACTGAACCTGTCCGCCAGGATGTTGGCAATGTCAGTGGGTTCAGTGTATTTTGTGCCATTTTGCACCAGCTCAGAGCAGATCTGAGAGTTGCCACCCAGATTCTTGATGTAGCTAAAGAACGCCTTGTGATTATCTTTAGAGTCTTTGGCGATTTTTCTTTTGAAGTTAGCATTTAATGATTGTATGATTGAGCGAAGTTTCTTGCTAATACTGATCAGGGATGCCTTCACTTTTTGGGATTTTGCCCTATCATGTAATAGTTTCCTCCTTCTGTTGTATAGCTTATTTATGGCCGGGGTCCACCGGACTGGTCTCCTGTGTTTGCAGGAGTGATTCTTGGTTTTATTTGGGATGGCACGATCCATGCATTCCTGTAGGTGCTCATAGAGTGCATTTGTAAAGGATTCTGCGGTTTGAATAGCATTTTCCATTTGCCCAGTGGCTTTGAAACTTTCCATCTCGGCCTTGAGAAGTGTGAAGTTTGCTTTTGGGGGATTTTTCACAGTGGTTTCCTTGGCCAGGGATGGGGTCGGGATGTGGATGTCCATTGTGATTAGTTTGTGGTCTGATCTTACCAATGAGGGGTTTACCTCTGGTGTGGAACAATGATCCCCCATGTTGGTGATGACCAGGTCCAGTATGTTGTCCTCTCTTGTGGGAGTGGTCACCAGTTGTTCCATGGCGTTTGAGTTTATAAACTCCAGGAACCATTGGGCAAAGGAGTTGGGACTTGAGTAGTTTTCCCAATCAATGCTTGTGTAGATGAAATCCCCCAAAATCATGGTGTTTGGTGAGACCTTCATATTCTCCAATGTTCTTAGGAATGCTGAGTGGGGGTCCTGAGACAAGGTGGGTGATCTGTAGCAGGCAGCAAACTGAAAAGCAGTTTTGCCCACTGTTAGTTGCACCTGGAGGGTCTCCGATGCCTCATGCAGTGCCACTAACCTGGAGATGTGGGTATCCTTGATGAAGATGGATACTCCCCCACCTTTAGTATTTCAGTCCAAGTTCTGGGGCCGAAAAGTATGGTATGAGTTGAATCCTGGTAGTGCTGGGGTGTTCTCTGGAGTCTTGAACCAGGTTTCTGTTACTGCACAGATATCGATTTTCTCCATACTGAGGAGTGCCTTGAGTGTGTGCATCTTGAGGTTTAGACTTCTGGCATTGAATAGCATTACCCTTAGATTTTGTTTCTGGTATTGTCTATGGAGGTGGTTTTGTCTTTTGAGCCTTGCCTAAAAAAGGCACTATGAGGGTGGCAAGAGCCTTAGCCAGTATACGAAAACCTAAGGGTGACAGCTGCAAGCCGTCCCTGGTGAAGCAACGTGACTTGTCGAGCATGTCATCCCAGGCTGTCAGACACTGGATCCCCTTTGAATGACACCAATAGCTTAGATAATTGTTAAAATTGATCATTTTGTCTTCATACTGTGGCATCATTCTTGGTGAGGGCAAGATGCTACTCAGGGTCAGGGTCATACTGGCCTGGGCTACATTATCAGAGAGCTCCTCTAGGTCTCTTTTCATGTAGTCCAGAGAGGTACGTCTCAGGTCATTCACGTCAACTTAGACAATGATAGAGTCATATTTGTGCCTGCTGTGGAGTGACCTGAGTGCTTGTGTTATGTGGCGGATCCTGGCACCTGGCAGGCAGCTTACAGTGACCTTCTCCTTGTTCAGTCTGGTGAGTGGGACATCAGTGTGCCTGACAATAGAGTCTCCTATTACTAGTGTATTAGGTGCATTATTTAGCCTTAAGGGCTGCTTCTGTGTGGCACACTGACTTTGTGAAGTATGTGATATTTGAAAGTTGTTGTAGGGTAGTGGCTGCTTGGATGTCTGCTTTGGAGGTCTCTGCTGCTTTGGCAGATTTTTATTTAGAGCCTCCGAGTATGTTTTTGTGAGTTTATGCGTCATGTTTGCTGATGTGATTGGTCTATATGAGACTGGTTGTGTGGTGCGAGTGGTTTCCTTCTCCTCCTGACTGACTGTGCCAGTCTTGGTTTGAGAGAGCTTGGCCTCCAGTTTGGCTGTATGTTTGCATCTCTCACATACAGTTGAGTTTGTTGGAAGGAGGACAGGACTGTCTGTATACATAAGGCAATTGTAGCATTGCCTCAATATTCCTGGATTCACCAGCTGGACTGGAGAGTATCCCTGAAACTGCACTTTGGACATACCTAGATAGTTAAAAAACTGATTTATTGATTGTACGGAATGGATGAATATGGAGCCTTGTACTTCAGGGTAGTAAAAGGGGGTATAGTGCTATAGTTTGTTAGTGCTTACTAAGGTATTTGAGTAAGTGCTGGGCTGTAGAAGGGAGGTAGAGTGCTTACTTTAAGAGTTAGACTAGTTCTAAGGGGAAAATTGAAGAGCAGACTTTGTGGAGCCGGGAATAGTTTAAAACAGCTTAAACAGCACTGCACTACGTTGCGCGATGATGCACAGTGTGCAAAATCATGCAAAACCACTCAAATGCACGTTTTAAGGCAGGGAGCTTGAAAGAGATAGGAATTAGCCCAAAATGGCCAATAAGCTACTAGTTGCTGGGCTGAGACCACTCCTCCAGGGACAGATAGGTTGCTCAAAGCTCCCCACTCTCACTGGTGAACAGAGAAGCTTCCTCCTATCCAAGTAAGGATATGGGCAACACAGGAACTTATACCACAGCCCAGAATTCAGCAAAACCTAAAATCTGGACTACTCTAGTTCAGAAAAGGTGGGAAACAAGGATTTTTTTTTTCAACAAAATAACAGTAACTTAACAGAAAAACACTGTAAATGCTTTATACAGGCTAGCACACTTGAGTGTGTAGCCTACAACAGTTAACCAACATAAAAATAATTTAAACAAGTGCAGGAACAGTAAAAATGCAAAAACAAGCTTTTTCAGATATTAGAATAGCTAGAAACTTGCTTTTTGGCGAGAATATGCAGTCGCAAGTAGAAAGGCAGAGAAAAAAATACTTAATTTTGGATTTGACAGTGAACAGAGCAGGCTGCCTGATTTAATGCAGCTAGCATACTATCTGCATCTTTTTAGATTCATCATTGCAACAGTATAATGCATTGATTTGGATAGTAATATAATTTCTGGCAGTGTATGTTTTGCATGAAGTAACAGGTACTTTTAACACCGTAGAAGGCTCTGATCTTGACTTAGTTCCTTTGCAGCAGAGTTCATGTGATGGTAAAAGTTTAGTTTGCTGTCAATAATATTTTTGGAGTATATCCAACTAGTTACCAGTTTAATAGGCCCTAATAACCACTATTCCCACTAAATTTCATGTTTGTGTATGTGACAACGATGTCCCAGCAGAATTCCCACACATCAGTGGTATTGCCACAGACACACTCCAAAAAAGTGGATACAGTCATGCACTGCTTGCTCCTCAGTTTATTGCCTAACACTCAGCGTAACAACAATGAACTGCTTTGCATATACAGCTGTACAGTCTTGTGCTAACCAACTAGTGCCTTGTTATGAGGTACCAGTTGTTTGATAATAGCTTCTGCAACTGCAGAAACCAGTCTTATGTTGGGAAGGGAAAGAAGAGGAAGTATGACATCACTAGAGGTCAGGTAGAAACTGTGAATGAATTCTGTACCATAATATTTACAAAAGAACAGAAGCATATAAGCATGTTGGACAAGGCCTCACTGAGACCAACAACTGGTGTTGGACCGTGGCCTTAAGCTCACTGCCAAAAAATGTGTCATCACACCCTTTGGTAAAAACCCGGTTCCCATGAAT
Source organism: Protopterus annectens (assembly GCF_019279795.1). Lineage (NCBI taxonomy): Eukaryota > Metazoa > Chordata > Ceratodontiformes > Protopteridae > Protopterus > Protopterus annectens. The sequence continues at coordinate 1,106,122,166 of NC_056725.1, read as the reverse complement.
GGTAGTCCACTGTACACAGAAGGCGTTATAAGAGATCTGGGAACACAGGTTGACCGCAACCTCTCTTTTGGCCACCACATTGCCACTGTGGTCAGAAAGTCCTTTTGTGTGGCACATCTCATTACTAAGGTTTTGCATCCAGGAAGAAAGAGGTAATTTTCTCCCTCTACTCTTCCCTCATTAGGCCAATCGTCGAGTACAATGCCCCATTTGGCATGTACCTCACTAGATACCTGCAACAACTGGAGAGGCCACAAAAGTACATCACAAAGAAGATCCTAGGCCTTAAACACTTGTCCTATATGGACAGACTCAGAAAATTCCAACTATTCTCTGTCTCATATCACTATCATCTACTTAGAGGCGATCTCTGCTTGACTTACAAAGCCATGTCTGACCCAGTTTTGTTAGAAATGCTACATCTAAAGAAATCCCAATCCCTCAGCAGCACAATCTCTAGAAACCTCAACCTCATTACCACAATCAACAGAACAAGCTGGAGGGACAGGTTCATAACCCAGAGACTGCCCATGCTATGGAATAGACTTCCCATACATGTCAAACAGAGCACCTCAGTGGCCCTCTTCAAGAGAAATCTTGATGAGTGGATGGGAAATAGAAAATTCACCCCTGGGATCACTCTAGTGGCTCTACTCGACAGAGGCACTGAGAACTAAGGTTGGGTGGCACGACTCCAAGGTAATCCTATGGGAATGGCTTGTAATGGTGCCAGGGCCATTAGCCTAGTACATATCTATGAACCTATGAACGTATACAAGGATGGGGAAAAGGCAGATACAATAGACAGTTGTTTCAAAGGTAAAGAAGATTTAAGGATTTATAATACTGCCAAAGATATAGAAAATTTATGAGTTCATAATGCTACCAATATGATTAAAAAGATGTGAAATTAATGTGTAAAGGCAGTAGAAATGTATTGGTTATCTAGATGAGCATAGTTGCTTTGTTTTTAAATAATTTACTCTGGTTATGGCCCATGTGTTTTAGCAAATATTTTTCTTCTGATTGTCTAGTATACTGATGCAACCCTCCCCCTGTTTGTCATCAGTTCTCATCACCACGTCCTCTCTCTCTATTATTCTCCAGTATATCTCCCCACATTTTAGCACCTGCCCTATTTGACTTTGCCTGTATATTGTATTTATCTGTCCCTTCTTCTCTTCCTATTTTTGTTTCTCTTCTGCTGCCTTAACCTTATAGCCTTTGCAATCTGTCCTTCCAAAGAAAATAAAAAAGTCACCCGTTCCAAAAAAGTAAACACTTCCTCCCATGCCCAAGGCCTACATTTTCCTCTCCTGTGTCCTTCTATACACTTTTCTGTTTTCTCTTCTCCATGTTATACTTTCCCATTTAAATGAATAAAACTGGTAGGGACTTGCATGGAGTCATATAGCTATCAACAATTTTTGTAATGTCAAAACATTGTGCAATAGCATGGGCATACTATACCTCTCAGCTGTCCAGATTTTTGCAGAATATCCATCTTTTTGCCTCATATGTTAGTCTGTTCCTCATACAATCGGTGGTTTCTGACAAATCATTGAAGACTGACCACTAAATAATGACAAGACATTTGAGTTTTGACTTCCTATCCTTCAGAAAATGTGTGCTAACACAAAACCTGTCATTCTATCAACATTATAAGTTTGTAAGAGTAATGTTTGAAATCTGTCCCTTTTATGGACATTTTTCCACCCATTATTTTTGGCTTCATCCAGATTTTTTATGATAAGATGTTGAGAGGTATGGGGCATACTGATATGCTTGCTACTGACCTGCTAATATGCTCATGAGCTCTGTAACCACAAGCATGGTATTAGCATGCATTCATCAGCTATGTCATATGCTCAGGTGGACTTCATTAGATGATAGTAAAGGCACTAAATGCCTCTAGTATCAGCTAATTAAGAAAAGGCAGTAAATGCTTCCAATTTAATTGATAATAACCTTAGATCTGCATTATGCTACTGAGTATCATACAGTTATCCATTATGAGATAAAAATTCCAGTTGTCTACTGATGTACTATGTTCTTCATCTGTACATATGTTGTATGTAATTGCTATTTTATATTGTTAATCGCTATATAATCCAATGTAACTACTGTCTGTTTATTTTAACTGTGGAGCTTTTCTCCCTGGGCCTCCACTGAAAATGGACCTACGTCCATTTGGACACTCCCGGTCAACAAATGTAAATAAAAATAAATAAATAAATAAATAAATAAATAAATGAGGCCATGCTAAGTATGTTTCTGACTCACAGGGATTTACAGAGAAAAAGCTCACATTTCACTGCTTTAGGAATTATTCAGTCTGTGCATGTGCAGAGAAGGCAACTCATAGTTAGATCAGCAAATCAAAAGTAAGCTGAATTATTTCTGTGTCAGCTAAGAAACTAAATTAAATATGTAATTAAAGAAAAAAATACTTGTCATTCTTCAACTGTTACCTCAAAACAGGTGAATAGAGGGCCACAGGATTCATCCTTCTTCATAAGGGTGGACCATCAACCCACTCCGGGAACAACAAAGAGCTAAAAGTCTGACAAGTCTTATATGCAAATTCATGGAATGCATTATTATGATCAACAAATAAATTGGCAGCCAACTGACAATAGACCCATCCCAGTTTGGTTTTGTTAAGGGAAAGTCTGACCTACTCAGCCTGGTAGACTTCCTTGAGAAGGTCACCAAGGCTATGGATGAGGGGAAAATAGTGAATATCACCTACCTTGATCCGGCCAAGGAGTTTGACAGAATGCCCTACTCATGTGTTGTTAACAATCTCTCAGAACTAGGTATAAATCCCTACATAACTCATTGGATTGCTGGCTAGCTCATAGATAGGACCCAGGAAGTCACATGGATAACAGCGCCTCCACCAGAGACCTGTTACCAGTGGAGTTCCCCAGAGCTCTGTGTTGAACTCACGCCTGTTTGGTATCTACTTCTTGGAAGTCCAGGCTAATGTCAAAGGCCTCTGGCCCACCAGGTTTGCAGATGACTGTAAATTGGGAGCCATCATAGAGTCTCTCCACAACACCAACATGCTACAAGAGGGTCTAACACAAACAAATGCTTGGTTCCAAAGCCACAGATTAAAACTCAATGTGAAGGAATGCATTACAGTGCACTTTGGGAAATCATCCACCCAAGTTAATTGCTCCATTGATAAAACACCCCTAAGATTTGACCTGATAGTTTGGGATCTGGAAGCATATGTAAATAATAATAATGGACACATAACCAAGACAGTAAGAAAATCAGTCTGTGTCCCCCAACTCACAAACAAGGGTATGGCATTCCATGCCCAAGGAAGTTAATAGTACCATTCTACTCAACCCTTATTAGACCCACCACTGAGTACAATGCCCTTTTTGGCATGTACCTAACCAGGAACTTGCAACATTTAGAATGCCTTTAAAGTAACGCCACCAGCAGAATCAAGGGTATGAATACCCTGTCCTACACAGAATGCCTTAAAGCTCTATCTCTGTACTCAGTCACCTACAGTTTACTGAGAGGTGATTGATGACTAGCATATATGGCATTCTCAGATCCAACTGAGATGGATCTCTTGTACATCCACAAAACAAAGAGCACCAGAAACACTAGATCCAAGGACCTGAACTTTGCCTCTGACATAAACAGTATATGCTGGAGAGACCAGTATGTGTCTCAAAAGATCCCCACACTATAAAAGCTCCCCATCTACATGAAACAGAGTTCATCCCTTACCCTTTTGAAAAGAAACTTTGATCATTGCATGAGAAATCACAAATTCACCCTGGTCTGTCCCACATGTCTCCAATGGGTAGAGGTTGACAGTAAGTAAATTAATAACCAGTTAACATAGCCCCCCATACACACGCATAACCCTTTGATACATCTTTACTAACATACCCCACCATAAAAGCACTAAAGGAACCCGGAGACAAAACTGGGTCAGGTTGCTCATCTAAGATTGTAAAGAACCTGGTGGTCATTAGCCTATTATAAACCTATGAACCTATGAAGGCTTCTCGCGATACTGCAGTTGAAGAGATATTTTTGCAGTGGTATGTATTCCACACTGTATTGTGGAAGTAGGCACTGTGACATTGGCATGGGTGGAGACAGAATCCCCGCCCCCAAACTCAGTTAAACCTAAGCTGATTGGCTTTCTGGAGATCTGTGTTCACTAGAAATGCTACCAGCCTTAACTTCAATATATACTCCATTACTTTCTTTGCTACTGTTGCTAAGCAACTCCCAGAGTTGTCCATAATCTGTTTCCTTACTATACCTCTTAATTGTCCAGATTTTCACATAATGCCCAGATTTTTGCCAAATATTTTTGTCCTATTTGTCATGAAATTTGTGGTTTTACAGGACTGAAGTCAACAAATAATGGCATACATTTGAGTTTCAGACTTGATATGGTTCCAAAAATGCATGCTAATTAAAAAAAGTTGTTCTGGCAACTTTTTTAAAGCTTATAATAGTAATATTTAAAATCTGCCCCTATTTTTGGGTCTTTGTCCTCCCATTATTTTAGGCTTTGATCAGATTGTTTGCACTATGAGGTTGAGAGGCATGGACTTTGCTCAAGAATACAGTAGCAGCAGTCTACCAATCTTGTGACACTTCTGCACTAGCCATTGAGCTGCTGTTGATCTCTGTTAAAAGGACCATTAAGACACTGGTCAGATTTCTGAGGATTCTAATGCGCAGCCCATCTGGTACTTCTGCTGTATCATCCATTTTGTAGACAGATCCCTCTGAGCCCCTTCCTCCTTCCCTTTAGTGGTATCTGCCCATTATTCTCCATCATCTACTCCACCTCTCTCCGATGAAGCCACTGTTCCCTTGCTTTTCTTTGTGAAGACTGATGCAATGTATTCACAAATTCCTCTGTATTTTTCACAGTCTTCTGTGATATCCATCCTATCTTCAGCATGGCTCATGTTGTGCCCCTTCTTCTTTCTGCTATATTCTTGAAAAATTGTTATCACTTGCTTCACTTCTTAATCCCTTCTGTTTACTCCATTTCAACTTTTGCCTTTACCTCCTTTACCCTCATTCTTGTCCTATTTGATCATCACCTTGTACTGTACCTCTTTCTGTCTCAGATCTTTCAGGTTCTTGTGGGTGCTGCATTTTGAGCTAATTCCTACTCTCACATTCCTTTGAAGACATATTCCCCAGGACTCAGCAAGCTCTGCACAGAGTGCAGGAATAGTGCAAGAGCTGCTGCAGGCAATATGTCTGACGTGCAATTCAGGAACAAGCTCCCAGGACGTGCATGAGCGCTCCTGCACTATTCCTGCTTGGACACAGCTCCTGTATGCTAATTACTCCATTTGCTGGTGAAAAATGTGCAAATGAGGTGAATTCGTGATCCAGGAAGCAGGCAGGCATCCGTGCAGGAATAGTGTAACCTGCAGAAATGTATTTGGCTACTAACCGAATACATTTCTGCAAATTACAAAACGGAGGCATGACAGCTTGAAAAAAAGCATGTATTCAATGAAGTAGGCATTCCAATGGGCAAATATATGGCCATTGGCATGGGAAATAGTTTCAACTTTTTTTTTTTTTGCTGATTTCAGCCGTTTAAGTGTAGCACAATGGTGCGCAAATGGGATCGGCCCAAAAATAAAAACAAAATAAGAAAAGTCAATTTTAAGATGATTATGCATTTTGCCATTATAGTCAATGGCATGCATAAGACAACAAGACCATGGAATAGTTGGTTGCTAAGGGTGAAGGCCGAGTGTCAGTTTTGTAAGTATGCATTAGCAGTCAGTTCTATGCAAATGAGGGGAATGATACTGAAGCACAGATTTTCCCTCAGTGCTAGCTTGCACCCAACCGTGTAGATGAAGCAAGACCATGGTGTAAGCCGAAGAGCTAGATGACCTGACAGGGGAGTGTGTCATGCTTGCTGTAAGCTGAGTGGAGCTCTGTGGCTCGTGCTTGCACTTTGCTAAGCACAGCTAAGGCAAAGGGTGTGTCTAAGGCTGTATTGTCTTATACCAAGAAATGCAGAGTGCGTTCATGTCCAGGGAAGGCCAGTTTCTGCAAAATGGTGTTTTCATTGCCTGAACGGGTTTGCTCAGTGCGTACCGGGTTGAAAAAAAAACAGGAAATAACAGCTCTGTTCACATATGAGCACTGAGTATGTGCAGCACACCTCTGGGCTTAAACAGGAAGGCAATGGGAAGGGAAAACAGCAGTAGGAAGGCAATCAAGGAAAACTAGCATAGTTGGCAGGTGAAATGTACCAGAATCATCCAATTACACAGGCAGGAGCCCAGACCAGCCCAGCACACTACAAAAAACTATGCAAACACCTTTCACTCTGGTTTTTCCTACAAACTCTACACCACCGGTGTACATGGATGGGGAAATTTTACCAGACAAAACTAACAAAATCATATGGGCTGCTGTCGCTCTCATACATCAATATGTGGAAGAGACTGAGGGTTTATAGTTTAGTAGTAGGCTAACTGCCCTTGCGAGCCATTGTAAGCCTAGCAAATTATCCCTTGTGAGATTCAAATCCTGCACGTTGTGTTTGTAAGACAAACACCTTAACCATTAGACCATCCTTCCAACCCAGGATGAGGATGAGAATGCTGATGACCAACCCACAGTGAGGAGAAGGAGAAGAGTGTACAGACCCAGGGTAACCTACCAGGGGCTACATGAGCTGGACATAGTGGAGCACTATAGGGTGGACAGGGACATCCTACAGCAAATTGTTGAGCTGTGCTGGCCATGCCTGAGACACAGAACTAAGAAAGGGGAACCCATCCCAGTGGATACCAAGGTATGTGTAGGCTTAAGAATACTAGCCACAGGTATCTTCCAAAGGCCAACTAGGGGATATCATGGGGATCTTACAAGTATCAGCATCCAGGGTACTCTACCAGTTCCTGGATGCCATGTCAGCACATGCCAGTGAGCACATATATTTCCACAATACCCATGAGACATTGACCAGCAATATGCGTCTCTTCCACCAAATAGCAGAATACCCTGAGGCAGTGGATGCTATAGACTGCACACACATACACATCAAAGCACCACCTGGTGAGAGGGATAGGGTCTTCATAAACCGCAAGGGATTCCCCTCCATCAACTGCCAGGTCAGTTGCAATGCCCAGGGCATTATAATGAAAGTGTGTGCTGGCAATCCTGGAAGCTATTACGACTCCCGCATCTGGCATATGACACAGCTGTAACAGAGATTTGCCAGTGGGGACATCCCATATGGCTACCTAGTGGGGGATGCTGGTTACGCACTGGAGCCGTGGTTGATGACACCCATCAGAAATGCACACACACCAGAACAAGAACTCCATAATAAGGCACACTCACAAATGAGAACCATAACAGAGTGTGTGTTTTTGATGCTCAAGTCACAGTTCTGGTGCCTGGACATATCCAGTGGAGCCTTGCAGTACTCTCCAGCTACATGTACCCAAATTTTCAATGTATGTGCCATGCTACACAATATGATCCTGCAGAAACAGCTCCACCAGGAATAGCATGGTGCAGGGCCACACAATGCCCCACCATTGCCAAGGCCAACACAGGCACAGAATGACTCAGAGGTGGAACAACCTGAGCCTACCCATTTAGGGAGAAGGAGGCAAGCCCAGTATGCCCAGGCTCTGGCAAAGAGGCGACACATATCACATACACTGACACTGTAGGAACGCAGGGAATGACACCTATCTCTGACTCGCACATACAGTAAAAGGGATGCCAAACATGACACTACTTGCACTTTACCATGTATAGGGAATGTACTATGTGCATCCGACATAGTCAGACCTCCAGCACCATCCTTAATTCTGGCACAGACACAAGTAACTCACTCTTCCTATCAATTGCTGAATGGAGTAGTATGTTCTGCTAGTTGTAGCTATAGTATGGATGTGAGCATGCAAGGGAATCAGGCGGCTGAATGGGATGGCAGCAGATAGTGGGCACCTATATGGGCAGCATGGAATCCATAACAAATACTGGTGTCAACAAAGTAGGAAGTACTAGACAAGTTGACAAATCCCACTGCAGTACATGTGGTGGCCAAATGTGTGTCCATAGGACACACACACACATGCATGTCAGTGAGGCTGACGTACCCAACAATAACCTCAACCAGCAGGACAGGTGTAGATGACCATAAATAAAGGCTGTGCTAAGGCCTCCAATTAATGGCAATGGATAACAGCCCCCCTCCAGAACTACACAGACAGACTACAACAGGTCAGGCAGCTGTATGTTAGTTTTGCAGACTATGAAGTCTGAAACTGAAATGTAGGTCAATAAAATCTAAGATTTGTACTCTAGTGATATGTGGATTCCTGCATTGGAGTTGGTGTCGTTACTTTTTACTCTAGTGATATGTCTCTAGTCTGCAAGATAGGTCAGAATACAAAATGAAATGGAAGCCAACAGAGTACCAGAAATACCAGTACAGTCATAGCAAATGTTTACGGTTGTCAGGTGTGCCCCCCCAATCCTATGTAGAAATGCAGTAACATGTACTAGTGGGGTTAATAACAGTGGAGCACAGATTACCTGAGCTGGCCCAATTTACAGGATAGATTGTTGCATGTGTACAATATGCAAGTCTCTATGTGTTATGTTGTTGTGTGTTGTGTTGTACATTGTGTGGAAGTGGTCAGCATGTAGGCATGGAGGGTTGTGTCTCAGTGGCATATGGCCACTACTGTTGATGACAGGGACATGTTCTAACAACTGCAGTGCTAACCACAATGCATCCCAGCAAGACCCAATTCAGAAGTCATCCATACTCATTGTTCAAATGTCAATATCTGTCACCATCTGAAAGATGGACATGTCATGAATGTGGGCCCAAGCAATACACACAGTACACAGGTAGAAGTACCCTAGACAGAGTACATAAAATGTAACTGTCAACTACACACACCTTTGGAATTACACATACAGGTTATCAGCACATTAGTTGCCTGTGTAGTACGGAATACTGATGTATTCTGGCCAATCATTGGCAGACCACAAAAGGCACAGTTATAAAGTAATGAGAGAATGCCTATGTCCCCGCATAAGGCAACATAAGGGGAATGTCCCAGGTATATCTGTGAGTCAGCTGCAAAAAGCCTCCATATCACACATGCACTCAGCTCACCCCACCATCATCCACAGGTTTATCACAGGTCATATTCCTGCTGTTGGGAAGGAGTACAGCATGACTCCCACATCTGTATGAGAATACCCACAGAATGCAGCATGCGGAAGAGGTGTCCTATGCATGTGTGTCCGGCTCCCTAGCTGTATGCAGCACCCTGCCAGCATCCAGAACAATGGATTAATATGGAAAGGAACTATTGCCATTAATTCCTTGCACACTTACCCTGTCACCCCAGGGAAATCCAGTGGCTTGCAGCCTGGGATAGTAGGAGTGACAGAATACATTGGCCTACTACAGATGGCCTGCATCACTACCAAATACCCTACGGTCCTCTGCCAAAAGCCTGTGTCTCACCCGTACTGCCAATGTATGTTATCTCATAAGGTGCCAACTAACAACTTAACACAGTCCACAGAACAGAAATGCAAGGCCATGTTGACAAATCCCAGCAGCATGCCCACCATGTCCTACTGCATGAACTGTGGACCAACCCCTAAATACTGCTGGGATGAAAGGTCAACTATAAGGATATGTCCCAGATATTGCTTGCATAATGTTAGGAAGACAATAGAATAACAGAGGGGGGGGGGTGTAGAAACATGGACACTATGGAGTGTGTGCAGTCTGAAAATCTGATGTGTGCCCATACTACCTCGCCCTGCAAACCCAGTAATGGGTGGTGACAAACCTGCTTGTAATCCACAATGTGAAGGGAAACTGACCAGATATATGAGCCCTGTCTCTGGTAACCTGGCTGAATCTGTACATCTGAGAGGTATTGCCACAGCACAATATGGCCATTCTGTTATGTCAATAGATTTACAAGCAGTGGATCCTCAGCCACCACAGTACCAAGGTGCTGCAACATTTACACAGACCCAACAGCAAGTGTCTGCAGCTCTCCCTCCATAACGGCATGAGTGTGCAAGAATATGTAGGCTACAGACCACAATACTGGACACAGCTTCATTCATCTTGTATTCCCCAAGAAATAACTGTGAGCAAATAAGTATATATGTCAGTAGTCGATGACATAATACATCACATTGTAAAACAGTACATATGTCTGAATATCTCTGCTAACACCAAAACCATGTAACACAAGCAGCACTGACACAATAGTTACAGTATCCCAATATCCTTTGTCCATTGTGATGCCATATTGTCACCCTATCTACATATATATACTGCAGAAACAGCTTGCTAGCTGTAGGTGGGGAACACAGAATCCTGCACTGGAATACAACCTACCTGGAATGGATTCCACACTCAATACAGAAGGTCATACTGGGCATGCTCCTACACTTGGAGAAATGAAACCCATGTCTGACAACAACAGTGGACTATACATATCTGTCAGTTGCAGATTTATGTGCACACATACCACATTGCACACCATTCATGCTTTGCACACACATCACATAGGAATACACACATATAGCCAAGGACAACGCACTATCATAGTTCAAATATAAACAAACAGAGATGTGGGGAAATCAAAGGCAGACAGTGACAAAGAGCTTCCTATCATGAGGCCATTTCCACCCACCACACATCCAACTGGCCAATATCACATAATGTGCCAATGCCTATCACTGTAGACATTTGCTTCTGGTAGCTCTCAGCATTATAGTGTCTGTGGTGCTTGTGATAACTGTGTAACATGACAGTACAAATCAGAAGTCATCTAGCATTTGTATACCCAGTCCTATCAAATGTAAAGTTGTGTGTGACTGTGTGTTGTGTCTGTGTTTCCAGAGGAATGGTTTATGGCCCATTCACACACACTGCACTTCTCATTGCCCTAATTTAGCAAGCTTGCTGATGTTAGTCACCTTTAAATACCCCTTTGGACAAGGCTCATCTCTATAAGCTCTGTGCCACGTGCAGTAACTGTGTAATGTTATAGTGTTACATTCTAGTTAGATAGAAGGGAGATCGCAGATATACCCCAGGGATTACCTCAGTGTCACTGCTCAACAGAGGCACAGCAAAATAATGGGTATAGTTCCCCCATACTAAAGGGGTGGCGTAAGCCACAAAACTATGGGCTAGGCTTGTAAATGCCCTCGGGCAGATAGCCTAGTATGAACCTATGAACCTATGATAGGAGTTGTAATTCCAGACATGGCAGCTGTGGGTGTGGGTGCTTGTGTGTGTAGGGATCAGTGATTTTTAGGGCATTCACAGTCACTACACCTCCCTTTGCCCTACCTTAGCAAGCCTGCTGATGTCAGTCACCTTGAAATACCCCTTTGGAGAATGTTCAACTCTATAAGCTTCGTGTTGCGTGCAATAACTGCATAATGCCATAGTGTAATATACTAGTTATGTAGGCATTCTAATCCCAGACAGGGTAACTATTTACTGTGTGTGGGTGTTTGTGTGTGTAGGGATCCATGTTTTTGAGGCCATTCACAGTCACTACACTTCCCATTGCCCTGCTTTAGCAAGCCTGCTGATGTCAGTCACCTTGAAATACCTCTTTGGATAAAGATCAGTCCTGTAAGCTCCATGGCACATGTGATAACTGCATAATGCTATAGCATGACATACTAATTAGATAGCAGTTCTAATGCCAGACATAGCAACTGTAGAGATCAATTATTTTGAGGCCATTCACATTCACTACACATCCCATTGCCCTATTTTAGCAAGCCTGCTGATGTTCCTCATCTTGAAATACCACTGTGGACAAAGCTTATCTCTGTAAGCTCTGTGGCATGTGCAATAACTGCGTAATGTTATAGTGTGAAATACTAGTTAGGTAAGAGTTCTAATCCCAGACATGGCAACTGTGTGTGGGTGTTTGTTTATGACGTTATCAATGCTTTTGATGCCATTCACAGTCACTACACCTCCCATTGCCCAACTTTAGCAAGCCTGCTGATGTCAGTCACCTTGAAATACCTCTATGGAGAATGTACAGTCCTGTAAGCTCTGTGGCATGTGCCATAAATGTGGATCAATGTAGTAGCAGTGAATATACAGGTATGGATTTGAATCTCATCTGTGGCAAGTGTTTGTGTGTACCTCAAACATTTTGGCCCTATTTACACCCACTACATATCTGAGAGCCTGACTTTAGCATTCCTGCATATATCATCCTACTGAGAAGTATCTGTTGCTAACCCTAAACCATATGAGGTCAGTGGTGCATGTCGTAAATGTGTTCTGTAATGATCCATAAAGATTGTTAGATAGAGGTTTGAACCTCACCCCTGGCAAATGTAAATGTGTGTATAGGGTGAAATTATTTTTGGGATCTCTCACCCACTACCTCACCCAATGCCAATATTTACAAGGGTTGGTGATGTTCTTCACCATAGAAGTATCTTGGAACAGCATCCATTCCATAAGCTCCATGCAGCATGCAATAACTGTGGTGCACTGTAGTAGAAATACATAGCTAGGTAGGGGGTTGAATTTCAGTATTGGCAAGTGTGAGAGTCTCTCTGTCATCAGTATCTTCTGTGGAGGTTGCTGTGACAGTGCAATAATAGGATGTATTCTGGGGTAGGTTTTGCTAAATTATTATGTTGAGGACCTAGTATATGTCTCAATGTGCACCTTACAATGACAGCAGATGCCAAACACCAGAGAGGCTGGTGAAGACAATCCATAGCCCTACATGTAACATTATGGACTGATTAATAATATAGGCAACCCTTGTATTACTCAGAGAACATTCTCTACCAACGTCTCATACTCAAACACACTTGGCTAGGCAACAACCACTATATTGGTAGTTCCCTGCATATTGCCTCACAGACAGTAACCATGGTGTGGTTGCAGTGCACTACATGCTTGTTGACCACAACAGTGCCAAGGACAGCAGAAAGTACTGTGATGTGTTATATCTCCTGACATGAGTGTGTGTTGTCCAGCAAGTAAAAGGACATGGCACCCTGTTCCATCCCTACAGTAGGCAAATAAATGCTTACAGTGGTCCTTTTGCTGTTTCCCACTGGACACCTACAAGAACTGTACAGTCTGCAAATGTAACCCACAAAGGGAATACCAGGCCTTATACACATGCCCTGTATGGACAGATGCCACTAACTCTACTGAATACCTGGATCATGCTGTCAATGTAGGTGCAAGCACAACCTCAGTTCCATAGCCAGGTCTCACCTAATGAGGTCAGAAATGCCACATCAGAAGATAAAAATCTGTCCACATAGCATGCCTCAGAGACCTCAAGTACACTTCCACATGTCACAGAACATGCATATGGGACATGTGCACAACCCAGACACTGTCCATGTTATAAAATATAGATCACATACATGGAAAGCATTGCACAGCATTGGCCACCCATAATAGTAACCCATATGAGTGGATGGTGAATACAATACCCACTTGTGGGGGCCAAACCAAGGACTACACCCCTGAGCCACACTGGAGACCATTGTCATGTGGCCTGATGCCAAGGTATTCTCTTTGCCTAGATTTGTAAAGCCTTCAGGCACAGTCACCTACTACACATCTGTGAAGCAATGAATCCATGCATCTCAGTACTGGCAAGTGTGTGTGTGTGTGGGTGTGTGTGTGTGTGTGTGTGTGTGTGTGTGTGTGTGTGTGTGTGTGTGTGTGTGTGTGTGTGTGTGTATGTGTTTAGAGATTAATGATTTTGAAGCCATTCAAACTCACTACACCCCCATTGCCCTACTGTAGCATGACTACTGATGTCAGTCACCTTGAAACAACCCTTTGGCCATATATCAGCCAGATAAGCTCTGTGGCATGTGTGATAACTGCATAATACTGTAGTGTAGCAAACTAGTTAGGTAAGAATTCTACTGCTGACCCTGCCAACTGTGATAATGTGTGTGATTCTCTGAAAGAGTGTGGGTGTGTCTTCCTTGACACCTGCTTTTGTGGACAGTCACATGTACTACACTTTCCTTATCCCTCCTTTATCACTGTTGCTGATGTCACTCACCTTCAAAGATACCTTTGGACAGTTCTCCAGCATGTAAGCTCTGTGGCATGTGCAATAACTGCATAACAATGTAATAGCAATAGGTAGTCAGGTAGGGGGTTGAATCTCAGTACTGGTAAGTGTGTCTTTGTGTGTGCATCATCAGTGCCCTGTGTGGGTGTTGGGATAATTGTGTAATAACAGGATCTATGGGTTTTGCTACATCATTATATTAAGGAGCTACATGTCCCATTGTCCACATTACAAGGCCAACATTTCCCAAACACTGTAGAGATTGTTGTATACAATCCACAGCTATAAATGTGTACAGCCATGTGCAATTACCACATGACAGTATGGATTAGTACACAATATAGGAAACCATCATAATGCCTAGATACCACTCTCCACCCATGGATCATATACAAACATACTTGGCTCGTACTCTCCTACTCCCTTCCTTTCTTACTCTGTCTCCATCTCTCTCTGTCTCTCACTCCCTCTCTGGTTGATGTGGAAAAGTACATCTGCTTTGCTTGGGCAGCAGCTTGAGTTTTGTAAATGATGCTCATGATCAGCTGATGGCCTGTGCATGAATTCCAATCCCCTACTTGCTAATTGCATGTGGAGCAGCTGTGGTATCATTCCTATAGCCAATTGCATGGAGACACACTCCTATAACTAAGCACTTCATGTGGGTATTGGCCCTTTTCCTTCACTGTGAGCAGGATTTCCTGTGGTTGTTTGACAAACAGCATCACCGAGGGTAGTTGAAATACCTCTTACAACATACACTGTGGTGACAGGCCAACAAACAGGAGGGGGATGTTCCAGATATGAGGACAGAATTTAAGTATTGCTCTTCTACATTTGAAGTAATGTTGGTTTAACAGGGTTTGTGTGGATATGGCTGTTCTACATGATTTAAAATCTGACATGACAGTTTTATGTGGTTGAAACAATGTTTACGAAGGTCACAAAGAAACACCAATTGGTTAGAAATAAAAAGAAAACTCTAGCAAAGCTAGAACTTCCACTGTGTGATAGTGTAAGCCTCTTGAAACAGAGGCAACATGGGATATATGTAAATTACCCTTTAAGCATATCAGGTGTTTCAACTAAATGGCAATTCTGAATGTCTATGACTTTTTTATTTTACTTTTAAGTTTTTTTATGGACAATTTCAAGCCAATAAAGCCAAACCCCTATAGCTGTGGACATGCATGCTTCTGTCTTCTTATGACATCCTCAGCACAGCATAAGAGGAATGTTTGACTTTTGGAAATACAGGATAGTCATACCGAACTGATATCCATAAACCTAAGGGTGTCTACAAAACATCCCAACTAACAAACTAAAACTATGTCTAAAAAGGACACACAGGAAAACCACTTGGATAAAAACAAAAAAGAAAACTCTGGCAAAGCTAAAATTTCCACTGTGTGATACACCTCTTGAATCAGAGGCAACCTGGGATATATGTAAATTACCCTTTAAGGATATCAGGTGTTTCAGCTAAATGGCAATTCTTAATGTCTATGACTTTTTTCTTTTACTTTTAAGTCTTTTTATGGGCAATTTCAGGCCAATAAAGCCAAACCCCTCTAGCTGTGGACATGCATGTTTCTGCCTTCTTATGACATCAGCAGCACAGCATAAGAGTAACGTTTGACTTTTAGAAACACAGGGTAGTCATACCCAACTGATATCCATAAACCTAAGGCTGTCTACAAAACATCCCAACTAACAAACTAAAACATTTTGTTGTGATGGAATTACATAGGATAAAATGGGCACCACCCCCTCACCCCCTAAATGGCCCATCTCAATACCAGAAGATTGCCAAATTCCAGTAATAACAGCCAAACAGGCAAAAAACACACTCTCCAAAGCTAAGAATACAGCATCCATGGGACCAGATGACATCCTGGGCTGTGTACTACATGAACTAGAAAATGAACTGGCACCTCACCTAAGTGTCATGTTTAATCATACTCTCACCTCAGGCTTCATGCCCACTGAGTGGAGCACAGCTACAGTTATCCCACTCCACAAGGAGGGATCCACCTTGGATCCTGGGAGCTACCACCCCATCAGTCTGACGAGTCTGATCTGCAAGGCCATGGAACGTATTATCATGGAACTTATAAACAAAGACATTGGCAACCTTAAAACACTGGACCCCACCCAGTTTGGGTTCGTGAATGGCCGATCTTGTCTCCTGAACCTGATTGACTTCTTCAACTTAGTCTCCAGAGCTGTGGACAAGGGTAAGGCAGTCCACACAGCCTATCTGGACCTTGTCAAGGCCTTTGACACCACCCCCCACTCTGAAATCATAGATAAACTTACTAAGCTGGGCATTAATCCCTACGTCACTCGATGGGTTGCCAACTGGCTTACTGACAGAGCCCACACTGTAAAAGTAACTGACTCCAAATCCAGCTCCAGACAAGTGACAAGTGGAGTACCTCCAGGTTCAGTCCTGGGACCTCTCTTGTTTGGCATCTACTTCTCTGAAGTACAAGCCAACACTAAGGGACTCTGGCTAACAAAGTTTGTCGATGACTGCAAACTGGGAGTCATTATTGAATCCCCAAATGATGTTGATACTCTACAAAAGGGCCTTACAGAAACAGATGCTTGGTGCCAGAGCAATGGGCTCAAGCTCAATGCCAAGAAATGTATAGTTATCCCCTTTGGGAAAAGACATGTACCCATGAATTACCACATAGGTGGCAGTACACTAAACACCGAAAGTGTGATAAGAGACTTAGGGACACAGGTGGACAGTGGTCTCACCTTCAATGCCCACATCGCCACAACAGTCAGGAAATCCTTTTATGTGGCACACCTCATCACTAAGGGCTTTTCATTCATTCATGAAAACAGGAGGTCATTGTCCCACTGTATTCATCCCTCATTAGACCCATTATAGAATACAATGCCCCATGGTATGTACCTCTCAAGACATCTGCAACAACTGGAAAGGCCGCAGAAATACCTCACTAAAAGAATCACAGGCCTAAAGCAGATGCCATATGCTGACCACCTTAAAAAACTCCAGCTATACTCTGTTACATATCGTCTATTCCGAGGCAATCTCTGCTTAACATACAAGGCCATGTCAAACCTAGAGCTGTTGGACATGCTACACTTAAAGAAATCCCAATCCCTTAGAGCCACACACTCCAGGGATCTAAACCTTGTCATCACAATAAACAAAACATGCTGGAGGGATAGGTTCCTGACCCTGAGACTCCATAGACTCTGGAATAGACTGCCCATACATGTCAAGCAGAGCACCTATTTGGTCCTCTTCTAAAGGAACCTTGATGACTGGATGGGAGAAAGGAAATTCATCCCAGGGATCAAGTCAGTCACCCTGCTAGACAGGGGTCCAGGGAAGTAAATAGTGTGGGAAGAAATAACCAGGGAATTATTATGGCTAGGCTTGTATAGGCCCTAGGGCCAATCGCCTAGTACCAGTCTATGAACCTATGAACCTATGAACTGCAAAAGTAAGTACATCCATGTGTACAGTATTCTCTGTGTATTGCATCAACACCAAAGCCTCTGTGTGAGTGTGTAAGTGTGTGTGTGTGTGTGTGTGTGTGTGTGTGTGTGTGTGTGTGTGTGTGTGTGTGTGTGTGTGTGTGTGTTATACACAAACATGTGGTGTGTGCCACCCAGTACATTTACCATTGTCCACTGTAGAAGGGCTGCTGACATCAGCCACCATGCAATCACCTGTATACACCCCTCAAACCTATCAGGCATGTGACACATGCAAAAACTGTTATACAGACCTGTTACTTGTGTTCAGCTGTACCCAGGATATGGCACAGTCAAAGTGTCACCACAGTGCCATGCCCATTTTAGGAAACAACAGCAGACCAATATTCTGCTGACACATAGACACCTACAACACAAACTGAATACACTATGCAGACCTCAATCAGTCATTGTTAATAACAGCTATAATGCATCATGGCTGGACAGCTATACATCCTGACGTGTAAACATTAAAATTTCCTGCTGAAAACATGGTTTACAGCATTACATTGGTACACCTTACTACATTCACCCTGTGCATCAGAACCATATTAGCCTGTCCCTGCATCAATGTTATGGATGGCAGAGATGTGGTACAGGTATCATCATATGCACAGGGTGTGTTGTGGGTTTGCCAGAGACCTAGGCTGAGCCATTTGGTTGACATCATGTGTGTGTGTGTGTTAGGGGATTTCATTATTCATTGGGCTGTGCAGATGTGGAGTGTGTAGGTATGGGGTTGCTCTAGCTGTGTTGGTGTTGTGTGTGTGTATGCATGCACACAGTTCTGCCATGTGGCTGCCCTATACAGGTTTTTTTTGGACAGCTGCAGACTGTACACGGCAGGGTGTGCAGTTCAGCATCTCTGGCCATGGACATGAGAACTGCACCTGCCAGGGGTTTCACAGGCAATAGTAGGTACAAGGCCAGATATGGCACTCTCCCTGAGGATGACAAATGTCCGCTGGATCCGGGTCACTACTGGGAGCAGCCAGGGACATGTTCACGTGGCCCGCTATGTTGTGGTGTGGACAGCATCCCCCTGCAGTGCTGGTGCTGGTACTGCCACTAAGGGAGCGACTGCAACTTATTGCACATTCACATAGACCTCCACCTGATGGTGTTGCTAACCTACATCAATGTAGGTGTCACCCTACTCCCACCATATGCTCAAACACAGACAGTGCATGGTCAAGGATTCCCACCATCTCACCCAACTGTCTATCCAGGACCTCTGCAAAATAATGCTGGGCACCTGCAGGATCACGGATGTTGTCGATAACAGCAGAATGATTAACCCTCTGGAGCCTGAGACCCTGTCTGGTATAACGTTTCATACATGCCTGTGCCTCCATGATGGCTTGAAACATGCATCTGGTGACATCTGCTGTGGCACTTCTGCAGGGGCATGATGGCCAGCAGCTCTCCTACGAGCACCTCTGTACATCTAACTTCCACAAAAATGCAAAGTGCCCAAAGCAAAGCCAAAACAACACAGAAAAAGGCAATCAGGAAGGAAACCAATACGCAAAAAGGGTTTATTCAGCAGCTCAAAGTATATAGCACATGTGCTATATACTTCAATCCGCTGAATAAACCATTTTCGAGTATTGGTTTTCTTCCTGAGTGCCTTTTTCTACATTTTCTTACTTCTGTACATCTGCCTATATGGTACCTTTCCATTCATCTGGCTATGGCTGCTGTGTCAAGACACAATTGCCATAATCACCACACTGTCCCGTCCCTTGCCACCACCCACCGATTGTCCCTCATTTATGGCCACTGGTGATGGGGTATGTATAGGCAATGTGACTGTGTGGGGATGGGGTGGATAACAGTGGGATGTCAACCAATGGCACAGCTTCAGCCCCTGACAACCTCTACTGTGCCTCACCATACCTATCATCATTGTAAGAGTCTGTATGGACACTAACATCAGTTTGCCTGCAGGGGGGACCTTGATCCACCTCGCCACCTATGAGGGAAAACAAAATACATACTTTAAGACCTGTACATCATTGCTTACCTCTACACACTCCCAGGGTCTATATTAGAAGACTGAAGATGCATTCTTTTGAATGCATCTTGGTCGAACTTAAAAGGCTGAAAACGCAAAACATCGAAGCGGCTGTTAAGCAAATTCTTTCCCTGGGAAAGAATTTGCTTGGCCACTTCGGTACTTTGCTGTTCTTGGCACCGTAGTGCAGTCCTAGAGTTGGTATATTTAACTAGGGGGGTGTAGGGGGGTGAAGCCCCCACTTAATGTAATGTTAGAAATTGATTTTTATTTATTTTTTTTTTGTCGGAACAGCAATTTTTTTCCCTTGGAAAAAAATCATTGTTCTGACACTTTGACATTGTAAGCTTTCGCTTACATAGGGTGATCAATCACCGTTCGCTTTTTTAAGTGTTCGGTGATTTAATATAGACTCCACTCTTACACACACACACACACACACACATTTACCAGATGAGGTGGCACTAAGATATTACACAGACCTCTCATTACCCAACTGTCAACATGTATGACATATGACACTCAACAGCATGCAATGCAACTATACTCAATCCCTGTTACCAACATTATACATCTCTGTGATGCATGATTTTCCCCTGGAACACACTGCACCCATGTACACAGTATTGCTGTGCACCTGTTCAGCACCCTGGCACATACTGTGCACCATACCTCAGGGGTGTACACACCATTGCTGAATGTGTATATGTGTGGCAGTCATGTTTGCTCTGTTGCTCACAGCCCCTATGCATTTGCCTGACACATACCTGGGATGATATGAGGACAGATGTCAATACTGAATGGCTGATGTCTGATTTGCAAATCTCACCACCAGCAGTGCATGTATGAGCAATAAAGTACAATTATACTGACAACTTTCAAAGCTTACTGTGGCTATGAGGAGTGTACACACCTTTATTGACATGCCACACTCTTCCCTGATGTGTCATGGGGCCACAACACTGACTATGCTAACATTACACATACCTGATATGTGACATAAGAACTGTGCAATCAAATGCAGTATCAAACAAATGTGTAGGCTGTGCAGATGCTAATTGAGATGCATACACTTTGTGGGTGCATATGTGTGCACACCCTTATCATGATGGTTTGTTGCAGCACCTGTTAAGTGAACTACAGCAGTCACTATTCTTGGAAGGGGTATACTAGCATGGCCCATCTGCACTTGCCAGTATTTGGTCACTCCACCTTACAAATGCTCCCCAACTGTGCCACATTGCAAGGTCAACTCATGTGCACAGCCCTTGGAGGTCACACAGTGCCTTCACTATTTCTGTGGAGTCAGGGTTATGTCTGGCATAATTCATGACCTTGACTGTGTTCAGATACAGCCATTTTAGTGAGCTTTGAACTTATGCTTTAGTTCACTGTTGTGTTTCAGGATGGCACCCCTCCCCATCCTCAGCCTTTTTGCAGATGCTTGACAACTATATGCCACACATGAGTGTCATTTTGCAGTGTCCCAAATTCACAACACCATGTCTACCAGGTTAGTTCCTGCTAATGAAGAGCAAACCTAAAGGTGTACAATGGCACCAGCAAGGTAAAGATGGGGATGGTGGGATTGAGGTGGAGTGAGGTGTTGCTTGTGCAGCACATGTGTCTTTATTAATACTGTCTGTAAGTTTCAGCCTTGTTCTCGGTACATCATTATACATTGCAACACATGCCTTTGGGAGACTTTTGATGTTGTGCATATGCTAACTGTAGAGAGCCCTGGATGATGTTTTCTGTGGAACAACTCTTCCATCTGATTACTCTAACCCATAGGACACACTTATGCAGACTCCATGCAATTGTCGACACAGGTACTGCACAATAAAAGAAAAAATCACCAGAGCATACTGAATGTCCAGTGGGTAAAACCAAAACTGCAGCAAAACACAATCACTGGACAACCCAGCAGAATCTTCATATGCATACAGTATTTGTTGAATAAAAGGACAAGCGCTTTCGCAATAGCTTCTTCTGATTCTATACAAAATTAATAAAACAATCACATTTTTAAAACTCATTATAACCAATAAAAACACATAGAAAGGGTGCCAAAAATGACATCACATTCATTCAAAATCCTGAATTCACTACCTATTATGTATCTTAAGTAGCCGCACACTTAAAACAGGCTTAATGCTTACCTGACTATTAAGCCCTGGATATATATGTGCCTGCATTCTCAATATCCATTTCAATTCTAGCCACTCCAACTGATTGTTGTGGTCACCACCCCTCAAATTTTTATATACTTTCTGTAGAACCCTAAAAGAAAAATGATGGTTGGAAAAATCTAGCTGATGCTTAGCCAAGGCGTTTTTAATATCACCTTTCCTCATGTCTGAGAGGTGCTTGTATACCCTGTCCCTTAGTTGCTGTGCAGTTTTGCCCACATAAAAACATGGGCATATGATACATGTTGCTAAGTATATCAAATGTGCCGTTGTAAAATCGGCATAGAACCTAGGTGTAAACGTGAAGTCTAGGGTAGGGTGTCTGAAAATTTGTTCTTTAGTTAAGACTTTACATACCCCACAATGTCTGCACAAATAGATCGCTAGCCTATTATTAAGGAGTCACTTACTCTTTTTTTTCTCTGCATAACAGCTGTTTAAGATTACTGTTATTCTTGTATACAATGGAGGGAGTATCATCAACAATACAGCTTGTCTTTCTATCCAGTGTCAAAATAGACCAATGTTTCTGTATAATGTTTCTTATTAATGTACTATTACTGGAAAGGTTTGTCACAAATGAAGTTTGTTGCTCCATTAAGATTATCCTTTTCCCAGTACCTATTGTACCTAAATTATTGGGATCCAACTGCACATCATCCATCATTTCAGTGTTCTGCTCTTCATTGGTCAAATAACTAATAGTTACTTCATCTCTAGTCTTCTTAATATCTCTCCTATTATAGCCCTTGTCTACAAACATTGATTCCAATGCTTCAAATTCCATTTGTGTATCCTGCACTCTGTTACAAATTCTGGACACCCTTTTAAATTGTCTCTTCACTAATCTGGGAAATACGTGACCTGGATGCATACTGTCTCTACTTAACAAATTATTACACTAGCAAGGCTTTCTGTAAAGTGTAGTAATGATTCCCCCTGCAAAATCTCTTTTCAGGGACACATCCAGAAAATCTACCTGTGTGTATGAATGTGTAACTGTAAATTGCAAAAAGTCAGTAGTTGATTCTAAATATTCAATATATACATGGCAACCCCCCATTTTTGTAAATATAACTGTTCCTCAAACAAAAACACATTATTATTGAGAATGTGACTCAGACTATGATATACAGAAAACCAAGTACTTTTCAACCTGTAATACCTGCACATGTAGATCTTTTTGTGCCGGCATGTGAACATGAATTACTGAATACTTTGGGTGAACATCATAGAAGTAGTTTTTATAACCTCAGTGTAGATGAATGTAAAGCCCGAGATGACCATATGGCAAATGATAGAGTGACCATTAGGCCTTCTGATAATGGAGGTGCTATTGTTTTGCTAAATACTGGTGATTATGTAGAAGCTATGAACAACTTGCTAAATGATCAAGAGGTCTATCTTAAAATTGACTGGCCTAGATTAAGGGCAATTATTAACTATGTTAATGATTGTATATATGAATTGCTTATGAATATAGTTATAGATGTGACATTATATAAATTCTTTTTGGTACACTCCCCATTAACACCTATTATTAAGGGACTATCTAAAATCCATAAATCAAGGACAGCCCCGCCCATGAGACCTATTGTCGCTGGGGGGGAGGGGGGCTTGGTGACCGAGCCCTTATCTATATATGTGGAGGGGAAGTTGAACCCGATTGTCTCCTCTGTTGAAACAATATTGAAAGATGAGGTTGGTTTCTTAAATTATTTGAAAGAGTTTATTCATCAGTATAACATAGATGACTGCATATTGGTTACAATAGATGTCAATAATCTATTTACCTGTATACCCAATGAATATGGGATGGAAGCTGTCAGACAAAATTTAACAAATGTTGATTGTCCAGTAAATTGAGATGTGAACCTGATCTGTGCACTACTAGATTTGATTCTCAATAACAATGTGTTTTTGTTTGAGGAACAGCTATATTTACAAAAATCGGTGGTTGCCATGTGCAAATTCCTATGCTAACCTTTTATGCATTTTTGGGAGAATCAAAATCTGTATGGCAACTCTTTACATAGATGTATCAAATTGTACAGACGTTTTGTGGATGATGTGTTTATTATTTGGGAGGGAATTTTTACTTCCCTCATTGTATATATTGAATATTTAAAATCAACTACTGACTTTTTGCGATTTACAGTTACACATTCATACACACAGGTAGATTTTATGGATGTGTCCCTGAAAAGAGATTTTGCAGGGGGAATGATTACTACACTTTATAGAAAGCCTTGTTGGCATAATAGTTTGTTAAGTAGAGACAGTATGCATCCTGGCTCTTGGGCCTTACCTGCATGCTCCTTGTCCATTGTGTGAGTAGCACTCACCTCCACAATGCTATCAGCAGGTTCTTGGTTTGTCTGGTGGGTGGGTGCCCCAAGACTAGTGAGCAGCTCCTCAGCATGTGTCAGTGGGGGCTGGATGGCATGACCCCCACCTGTGGTTAGCTGGTCCACCCTAACTGCGGCAGCACGTTGATGGGCATGGTGGAAAAGGTCAGTGCACCAATGTTGCACCTGCTCATAACTGTGGTTATGCAGGCCAACATCGTTTAACCTGTGGATGAGCTCATTCCACAGGGCAGTCCTCTCCTGCAGATCATGAGCTGTATGCTCAAAGAGAGTTTGGTGGTGCTGCACCAGGTAGTTTATGAGGATGTCATTTTCCTGGGGTGTATACACTGGAAGGCGCTCTCTCAACATGGTACTTGGAAGAAATAAAGAGGAAAAAATATCGGAGGAACTCATACTGCAAGGATATAATAGTTAATTGACATCTTTCCCCCACCATATCTGCAACAATAATCCAAACACACAAATAAATGGGTATGTCTACACCAAACCTATTGTTGGGACATATATCCTATTGTGCAACAAAAATTGAAATGTGTTTCTATTCATGTTCCATGTTGAAACACTATCATTGGTGGCCTGTTGCTAACAATGCAACCCACATGCTATTGTAATGACCACTGTGGTTCCATATATGCATGTGTTCTGTTTGGTATGTAACTGCTCCAGATCTGGTCTTTTGGGTTAATAACTAATTCTGGATTGTGTTGGCTGTTACTATCCACATATGTTCTAAAACTGTGACACGATAGAGTATTTGGAAAGGCTGTTCCCAGCAGAACCACCTCTCCCACCTCATCTAGCCATGTTACCAGGCCACAGGACATCTGGGACCCAACCTGGGACCTCCTCATCTGCTGGTCCTGCACTACCTTCAGTTGGAACCACCTCAGAGGATCGTGCTCGTCCGCCCCCTGGCAGCGTGCACAAACAGGATCATGTCACCTGACGTCATGTCCATGTCAATAATTACAAGTGATACTTATTTTGGGCCCCTTCACCCCATTAACAGTGCCTTTGGTCAGATGTTTTGCAGTGAAAGGTTCAGAGTGTGGATCCAATGTGCGAAAGCAATAGACATTTATATATATATATATATATATATATATATATATATATACACATGGGTCTAGGACACATGCTCGACCAGCATATATCCAAATCACAAAACATCAAACACACATACATGAATGACCTTAACATTGAAAAGCGCTTCCGTGTATGTGTAGTTCAAAAAAAAAGTCTACGTTTCTGGAGGGGGCTTTGCCCCCCTGCACCCCCCTAATATAATATTCTCACTCCAAGGTCGCACTACAGTGGGGAAAAGGAATTTTTCCTTACCTGCACTGTAGTCCGATCTAAGAAACAGGCACACATACACGGAAGCGCTTTTCGATGTTAAGAGCTTTTGTGTATGTGTGATCAATGTTTTGTGATTCGGACATATGCTAGTCAAGCATGTGTCCGGATCCTATATATATATATATATATATATATATATATATATATATATATATATATATATATATATATATATATATATATATATATATATATATTTATATATACATATATATATATCTATATATATATATATATATATATATATATATATATATATATAAAACACCAAAATGTATTCCAGCACAGCACTGTCGACAAAATAAACATGTCAGAAGGAGCATAAATATTTTATTAGCTCACAGACAGTAAATACACTCCAAATTTCA